>NC_069070.1:109624832-109930457 GCF_025698485.1 Gossypium arboreum | reverse complement strand
ATGATCTCCCCGTCAAACTCCATCGTGAGGGTTCCGCTTCGTACGTTAATCTTAGTATTCACAGTACTAAGGAAAGGTCACCCCAACAAGATGTCTGAAGACCCAGGAGCATTATCCTCCTCCATTTTTATCACATAGAAATCTGCAGGGAAGATAAGCTCATTGACTTTAACTAATACGTCCTCGAGAATTCCTTCAGGCTGCACAATGGACCTATCTTCCAACTGAATGGTAACATCTGTCTTTGTCAAAAAACCCGCGTTAAGTGATTCATAAATAGAAAAAAACATGACATTCATGGGAACCCCTAAATCGCACATAGCCTTTTTAATTTTTAAATGGCCAATTTTGCATGGAATAGCGAATATACCCCTATCTTTACATTTAACTGGCATTTTCCGCTGTAGCACTGCGGAAACATTTTCACCAACACTTACCTTTTCATTACCTGTTAGTTTTCGTTTATTGGTGCAAAGCTCTTTGAGGAACTTGGCATACCGCGAAATCTATCTGATGGCAGTGGTAAATTGATCTCGACATTCCCAAATGTTTCAAGGATCTCCTTGTCTTCCTTACTTTTTCGACACTGATTTAATCGTCCTGGGAATGGAGGTTGGATTTTTGGCAGTGGGGGTTTCGCTGGGACCTGTTCATCGTTTTCGGGTTTTTCCTGGGCATTTTCTTGGTCAAGATTTCTGCCAGGAATTGGTTCAAGCACCTTTCCGGTTCTCAGTGTTACTGCATTTGCATTTTGCCTCAGGTTTGGTTCTGTTTACGATAGCAGCTTCCTTTGAGTGTTCATCTTCTCAATTGACGTGGTCAATTCTCTTATAGACGCTTCGGTTTTCTATTGAAAATCAATCATGTTAGCTGCTAATTTATTGACCAAAGTTTCTAGAGAATCACCTGAATCTCATGGCTGTTGTGGAACTCGGTTCTGGTATGGTTGGTTATATTGTGGGTTGGCCCCATAACTTAAGTTAAGGTGATCCCTCCATCCTGGGTTCTAGGTATTTGTGTAAGGGTCGTATCTCCTTTGTGGTCGCCCAGGAAAATTTCCCACAGCATCTAAATGAGCCATAGTATCATCATTCAAACTGGCACATGCATCAGTTGTATGTTCAGAGGTAGCGCATACTCCGCATAACCTGGCTATCTTTGCTTTTTCTACAACAAGAAAATTCAAAATATTAGCAATTCTATCAACTTTATCTTCTAAGGTTGAATTGCTTAGCTGATGAACCCTTCTAGGGGGTTCAGGATTGGCTCGAAATTGCTGAGAATTTACAGCCATTGTGGAGATTAAGTCTCTTACTTGTTGTGGATTCATGTTGGCTAACGCTCCTCCACTCGCGACATCTACCATATTCATCTCCATGGGTTTCAGGCCTTCATAAAAGTACTGGAGTAAAGACTGTTCCGTTATACCGTGTTGTGGCCAACTTGCACAGAACTTCTTAAATCGCTCCCAATAGTCGTATAGAGTCTCTGTGTCTTTTTGAACGCTCCTCCACTCGCGACATCTACCATATTCATCTCCATGGTTTCAGACCTTCATAAAAGTACTAGAGTAAAGACTGTTCCGTTATACTGTATTGTGGGCAACTTGCACACAACTTCTTAAATCGCTCCCAATAGTCGTATAGAGTCTTTGTGTCTTTTTGAACGCTCCTCCACTTGCGACATCTACCATATTCATCTCCATGGGTTTCAGGCCTTCATAAAAGTACTGGAGTAAAAACTGTTCTGTTATACCGTGTTGTGGGCAACTTGCACACAACTTCTTAAATCGCTCGCAATAGTCATATAGAGTCTCTGTGTCTTTTTGCCTTATGCCCACGATTTCTCTTCTTAACTCAGCTACACGTGATGTAGGGAAAAACCTGTTAAGAAATAAGCGAGATAGATCAGCCCAAGTTGTAATGGATCCAGGAGGTAAATAAAATAACCATTCCCTAGCTGAATCTGCTAGGGAAAAAGGGAAAGCGTGCAATTTAATTTGATCCTTAGTTACCCCCTGAGGTTTCATACTCAAACAAACCATATGAAATTATTTTAAATGCTTGTGGGGGTTTTCGTGCTGTAATCCCCAAAAATTTAGCAATAGCTGGATCAAGCCTGACTTTAATTCAAAATCAGTATCCATAGTAGGATACGTGATGCATAGTGGCGGTTGTTCTGTCGATGCTTCGGCCAGTTGCCGAATTGTCTGAACCATAGATTGATGTGCTAAATTAGGGTTTACGTCAACCCTAGCGTTAAGCACTTTTTTTAAGGAATCGACTTCTACTTTTTCACCTTCAAAAGTTTGAGTAGGGTTTTCGTTAACCCTAGACTCTGTTTCGTCGTCGATTCTAATTTCGGGCGGTGGATTACTTTGAGTCCTAACCACCGCTGACTGCTTTTTCTTTAGCTTTGTTTCCTTGCGATTAGCTCTTGCAATCTTTTCAATCTCTGAATCAAACACAAGAATTCTTGGAGCAGATCTGGTCATAAGAAACAAAAAAAAACAAGATTAGTACGTTACCGATCCCCGACAACGGCACTAAAATTTGAAACGTCATTGAGAGCACCAAAAATATCCTATTCCCTGTAAAATAGTAAAAATAACAGTAAAGGAGAAGTAGGGTCGAATCCTCAAGGACCGGATTATACGAATACTTATTTCTCGAAATCACAGGCGAATCGTGCCCAAGAAAACTCGTGATGAAAAAAATAAAATAATGTAATTAAAGATTTGATTTGGAAAAAATAAAAAAAAAAACAGAATCTAAAGTTGACTGAAATTGTGATTACGATAATAATAAAAATAATAAAGAGAGTTAAAGTGAAAGAAATTCTTATTGGTAGATTCCAGCCTCCAGTTGTCTCATTCCGCCTTGGGTTTAATCCTCGGCTTTTAAATGACCCTTCTTAACTCAAGTAAGCCAGTTATAGTGGAAGAGGATGCCTACGACCACCAGCTCCAATGATTAGACTTACGATTTTTAGGAAAGTTGACTCTAGCCAGTAATCTATGCTAGATCAACGCTTCTCAATAGCGAATCCCACGCCATTTCGTCTCTTTGGCTCGCCAACCTCTGATGCGGTAAGTTAACGAACCGACTATGCAATCCTTCCAAAACATACAAAGTGACCGCCTTTGTATATGCTGAAAAGCTTACTTCTTAAGGGCCATGGACGGAAGCGTCAGCCCGTAGTACGGAGAAACGATGAATACTTGGCTGGTATTATCTTACATGAAAAACCTAATTGAGATAAGCTAAAATATACAACAGTTGAAGAATAAATTCTCCTAAAGATTTAGGTGAGCTTAATTATTTCCTTGGTATTGAGATCCAAAGACATGATAATTTGCATTTTTCTTAGAGAAAATGCATTGGAGATTTGTTGTACAAAGCTTCAATGACAACTCTAAAGGTTGTGCCTACACATATGATTACATCTTTGCCTCTACGTCTATTGTTTCTTGGCCATGTTGTCAAGTACAGGGCCATTGTAGGAGGGTTGCAATATACTTGCTTGATAAGGCCTAAAATTACCTTTATTGTTAACAATTAAATATATACAAACCCTAACCAATAAACACTAAAAGGTTGTAAAATGCATCCTAGGATATCTTCATAGTATAGACAACCATAGATTATTGTTCCTACCAGCTGATCAACTCAGTCTCATTGCATTTTCATACTCATATTGAGGTAGTTCTATTGAAGATCATAGGTTCACCTCAATGTTTTACGTCTACCTGAGAGGTAGCATTATTACCTTGGCTTTTAAAAAACAAAGTGTGGTGTCCAAGTTTACTTTCGAAGTAAAATATTGCAGCCTAGCACATAGTTCTTAATTTTTCATGGTTTGCTCACCTGTTAACTAAGATTATAGAGTAGTAGATAGTGGCAGTGCAAATTACAATGAATCCAATTATACATACTCATATGAAACATGTATAACTCAATGTGCACTTTGTACGTAAGAGGGCAACTACAAATTAATCATGTCTTAACTTAGGAGTAAGTTGCTAATTTATTTACCAAACCTTTGTTTAAAGTCTCATTTACTAGATTACGCTCCAAGTTAATTGTTTGCCTCTTCATAGAACAAAAAGGAAAAGGAATGTTGGAATATAATAAGAATGAACAAGTGATTAGTGAGCACATTTGATTGAGTTATTAAGCAGTTGATTTAGCTTTTGATTAAATTGTTAATATGTTAAAGTTGTTAGGTCGTTACATGAGTTATTAGTAGTTGCATTATCCTTGTATATATACCAGTGTAAATCAAAACCTTTGATGGTAGGAATAGAGTTTTATCTTGCATATTTTCTCTTCGTCATGTTTATACATTTCTTCGTTATTCATTTTTTATCCTAGTTTCTTTTTCTTTTGATTTTACTTTTCTTGCAAATTTATGCTTAAAAAAGTGATAACTTTGTCATTCAACTTTTATTGTTAAAAACATTATAATTTGAATTAATATGAAACTTTGAATAAATATAATATTCATATAAAAATATGTTACTTTATTCTAAAATACGTGATATTTTCATATAATAATATTTGATTGCTTAAATTATATATTTTAAGTATAAAACCTTAAATCAAACCTTTATTACCTAAAAATTATCCAAATTGATAAAATTTTAAACCCTATTTTTCTTTTGATAACACACCTGTTTGAATGCTAATGTAGTTTTCAACTTGTATGTTTTCTCTAATTGATTCATGAATAAGATATGTTGCTAGATAATATATATATATATATATATTTCCTAGATATAATTAATCAAAATTTGGAATTAAATGATATAGTATAAATTTATATTTCAAGAATCAAAACTAAAATAATGAAATAAAATGAAAAACAAAAATTAAAGTACACAAAAGTAGGTATAAATATCATAGAGATTTTGTGTTTGTCTGATGGTGGTAATTTAATCTTTTATATTCCAAGAATCATAAACTAAAATAATGAAATGAAATAACAAATAATTAAATTACTATTTCATTATATATGAATAAACAATTAATTTGTTAAGAAAATATTAGAATAAAACTAATAATTAAAACTTTTATAAAATATTTAATTAGCGTGTGATTATTTTATTATTACTAAATTTGGAATTCAGGTTCGAGTCAATCTTGAGTTTGAATTTTAAGATTTTTGTTTCTCGAATTCAAGTGCTTTTCTAAAATATTGTTATTTGAATTGTAGCATATTTGGGTTGATTATGCTTATTTTGTGACTTGAAATATGGAAATTGCCACTGAGCATAATTGCTTAATGTACGGTTTGTTTACTCTATGCGCAGGTATAGTAGATTCCAGATAGTTCGAGTAGTTGTTCTAGAGCCCAGCAAGCGATTCCCGACTCAAAAAAGTTTGTAAAATTCTCTATTGATTAGTATATGGCATGTACTTAGGGTTTAAGTTGGTTTTGTATCGAAATTGGTTACATTTAAAACTTGGTTGCTCGATGATGTTTTGAAGCATCATTTTGGCATATTTTAGCTTGAATGCAATCGGCATATTGTTGTTTCTGTTGCAATTGAAATGTAAAGTATTATTGCAGGTCTCCCAAACTTGTACCATGTTAAATTTTTATAGAAAATAGTATGTCACTCGCGACGAAGAGTAGCTTAGGGTTTACGTTATGACGACATGTATTCGAGGTCATGATGAGACCTACTCAGTATGTTATGTCGTGACGAGAAACCCCCAACATCGTGACATCAACACAGTATTTTGAAAAATTTACAATTTGGTCATAATTGAACCTCGGGTTAGCTATAGAGCTTTTGTAAGCTCATATAAAACCCATAAATAACTTTATATCGTATTGTATGATTGTATTGATTGAAATTAATCATTAATAGTATCAATTGAACATAATTTGATCGTAATTGCTCCGGCAACGAATGTGGCACCTTATAACTTGGATGCGATGATTTGGTTGGGTAATGGGGTGTTGCATTAATTGAAAACATCAACCACATACTTAGAGGTTATTTAATTTCCATCTCAATTTGATCAAGGCTCATTAAACAGGATAAGCTTAATGATTTTTTTAGTTTGAATTTGAATGAGTGGCTTTTTCTGAACTTTTCACGATTGAAGTATTTTGCTATTAAGCTCATTGATTAGGATATACTTTTTGGTGTCATTTGTTAGGGTCTTTAGAAAGGATGCACTAAGATGATTTTCAATGTCAACTTTATAAAGGTTGAAAGCTTACTAGAAATGAAACTTTAGGATGTGAACAAAGGTTGTCTATGCTTGATATTTGTCTCTGAATACTTGCAAGAATGTTGTGACAAGGGTATGACATTCAATCTATTCGTTACTTCATGGAAGTTAAAAGGTGGAAAATTAGCACTGATGGTGCCATCATGTTCAGGATGGAAGCTACAAATATTAGATGGGTAATCAAAGACTCAACTGGTATATGGATATGGGGCTTCACAAGAAATATTGGTTAGTGCAGCGCCTTTAAGGTTGAGCTTTAAAGGATGTTTGGTATGATGGAAAGTGATCACTCTCCTAAGAATTTAATTGGTTTGAGAGTGATTTCTGCGCATGGTTTGCTAAAAACTATTAATTTTTCGGGGAATACAACTTTCCTCTTGGAGTTTTCTCTTTAGTCATGGGAATGTGATTCCTTTAAATATTGGTGGGAAAGTAACTCTACTATGTAGTTGAAAAGTTAAAATTTATCTTTGAGACAAAAAATCATAATCTTATTAATATTAAAACTACACAAATTTTTATTTAATTCTTACACTACATTTACTTAGTAAATAAAAAATTCATTACCGTAAGTATTACAACTATTTTCCTTTTAACAAAAATTCCTTCTTACACGATATTTATTAGGGTCACCATTACCATACAAATTACAACTATTTCATTTCTCATAGTAACCATACATATTGCAACTATTTTAGTATTGCCAACTTTTATGAACACAAAGTGGATTACAAGCTTATTAGTTTTGTTATACAAAATGTGTAATACCTATAAATATTACACATTTTATTTTTTGGTACATAATATTACACATTTTATTAAACAATTATTTTTATGCTAATATTGCAATAAATGATACAATGTCATTTTAATTAAAGTAAAGATGCATTTTCAAGATATTACACTTGTTAATTAATTATTAGCTTGATTTTCTAAAATCAAATTCAGCATTTTGAAACAATTATTTAGAGAAGAGATTGAAAATATAAAACATTGACATATAATTTATTTATTAAGATTCTATTTTTTATCATTTTGATGAATATCAATAATTAGTTCAAGTTTATTTTAAACATTCAATTTATTTAGTTTTTAATTTATATTTATCATAATACAAATTGTATTAGTTTTAAAAAAATATTTATATTATTTATTTTACTTTCTCACCTCATAGTATTATTAAAACTTTAAAATTTTTAACAAATAAATGTAAGATTTAAAATTGATACATACAATCTAACCTGCATCTCACTAATAAAAAATAATTTTACTTTTAAAAATAACATTTTCTTATTTATACAAAGGCATGCCACGTATGCAAAATACATTTTCATCAAATGTTTTTCCACGCACATCAAATGCCCAATTAAATTCTTTTCAAAAATTATCTTGTACTTTTTAAAAGGAATTTTTTAAGTTTTATTTTTGATTATTTCCAGTTAACTAAAATATTTGTAGCCAAACAAACATAAAAAATGTGAAAAATTTTGTAAGTTATCCAACATGAAAGAAAAACATTATAAAATTATATATATTATATAAAAGAAAGAAAAGAAGCATATATGAAAACATTAAGTTCTAAATTAGTTCTTTGAATTTCAAAATATTTCATTTTGTTAGATATATTTAAAATGGGTCTCACTTGTTTTTCGGTCTCTATAAAATTGCAAAGAAGAAAAATGGATGTGGAAAATGATACTAAGAAAAACGATGGTGACCGAACAAATGATGATCAGAATACTAAAAATGTTTGCTTAAAGGGGAATGATGGTGAGGATGGTATAGAGGTGGCAGTGGATCCGTCATTGGAGGCCAAGTTTTCATGGAAATATAGGTTGTTTGGAAAATGAACCAGTGAATCTAATACTCATTCCATGTTTTATGGAAATGAAATGGAGGAAGAACTTGATTTATAAGAAAGAGACATTATGAAATCCATATTAAATGGAATCTATCAATTGATTTTTCAGATATGGTGCACCAGTTTTTAGTAAGAACATGGCTACCACGGTGGATGTGAAGCTCTTTCGACGGAATATAAGGTATTCAGCCTCACATAATTGAATTTACACCCTGTGGACCCTAGACTTAAACCCACTATAGACATTCCCTAGTGTGGTAATTTCTTGGATTCGTTTTCTTGGATTGCCGGGTTTCTTTTACAAAAAGTTTTAGAGGAAATAAGTGGTTTGGTATGCAAAGTGGCTAAACTTGACTTTATGACTAATAATGGTTCAAGGGGATGGTTCGCCCGGATGGCAGTTTTCGTTAACCTTGATTAGCCTTTGGTATCGCAAATCCTTGTCAATGGTAGGATGCAATGAGTAGAATTTGAATCACTACCAACGGTTTTTTTCTCATACAGGCAGTATGGCCATATGAAATATTTGTGCCTGACTCCTGTTGTAGATCTAAGGAAGCCAGATGAAAAAGAAGTGTTATTGGAGATAACACCAACAGATGAAGAGACAATGAAGGAAGCGGCGGCTTTCAGGCCGTGAATGTTGGTTAAATGGAGAAACTGAAGAAAAAAAGGGAAAGTAATAATCAATGACCTAAAAATCAGATATATAAATCGATTGGAACAAGATTTAAGGCTTTGTCATATCTGACCATTGAAAAGGGTGTGATTGATTCGTCCAAAGATGGAAATGCACCAGCAAAATTTCAGAATGGAGAATTTTTAGAGAGTATTCCATGAGGCAAATTCAAGAGGAAGAAGAAGATAGATATTGGGTTAGTTGGGCCAAGTATAGAGACAATAAAAAGAAGGGATCACATGAAGGTTGTTGGAGCTGAGGAGGAAAATGGTGTTAAGCTTATGAAGGAAAGCGGGCCAAGTAAGAAAGTTGGTGAAGCATCTTTTTGGGTAAGTGGAGAGAGGGTTGGAATAGAATCTAGACCGAGTTTGGAAAATGTGGGATTAGCATCAGTAGCCTAGTTAGATGGTTTTTCTAGTAGCCCAATTGTACAACCTAGACCAGTATTATTAACACAAAATAAACAGATGGAATTTAACAACGTTTATGATGGAAGGTGATGATAGTCCCTTTTTTACTGAGCTTTTACAGTCCAAATCAATTTAGAATTTTAATCCTACTTTTGAAGGGTCAATGGAATCAATTGTGGAGTTGTCTGTTGGGGTTTTAGATCCAAAGAGACATTCAGTCATAAATTTTTAAAAAATTTCAAACCCAAAGGCTAGCGATTCAAAGGACGTAGTTTTGGTAATAAAAGCACTGTTAATCATATGGACATGACTCTTAACAAAACCATAATGGGGTAAAGAGGGCATTTTAAGATTGCAGGAAATTTAAGGGTTCCGTTGTTTGAAAGGATGAACTCAATGGCCAAGCCTATAAATTCTCAGATTCAATATAAATATGGTACAGGAGAAAAGGCTTATGATGGAGGGAAACGTATTGAGGAGACACTATCTGACCAATAGAGGTTGGTTTTATTATTTGATTAATTATTATTAATGACTTTTTCTATTTTTGCATGAAATTGTCAAGGGTCTGCAAGTCATAAATTCCTGTGTATTTTTCGTGAGGACAACTAGGAGTTTCAACTTGATATTGTGGGACTATATGAAACGAGAGTTAGTGGAAGTAAAACAGATTCAATACTAATGAAACTTGATTTTTATTCTTCCCTTCGAGTAGCGGCTATTAGTTTTTCATAGGGAATTTGGATTGGTTGTAATGAGTGATTATGCGTTGAGGTTATTAAAAATCATCCCCAATTCATTTTAACGAGCGTATCAGATAATTCCCTCCATCAATCGATTTTATTTGCATTTGTTTATGGAAGTCCTAATAGACAAAAGCGAAATTTTTTTTTGGAAAGGTTGAATTTGACCATCCAATGTGAAATGATTCTTTGGCTAACAATTGGTGATTTTAACGCTATCCATTTTTCTAATGAAAAATGGGGTGGGAGGGGCAAAGGAAAGAGTTGCTCATTATTTGGGGATTTTATGGAATCAACTAAGCTTTATGATATTAGTTCTCGGGATCCAGCGCTTACTTTGATAAGATGAGGGATTGTTGAAAAATTGAATAAAGCAATTTGTAGTGAATCATGGTTTTTTACTTTTCTGAATAGTTTGGTAACTCACCTTTTGAGGCTTAAGTCTGATCACAATTTTTTTTCTTTATCCTAAGTCAGAAGTTATCCTTTCTAAGGGACATCTTTCAGGTTTCTAACTGGATGGGTTGACATCCAGTATTCCCTGAATTTGTTAAGGAAAAATGGATCTTCAATGGAAACATAGAAGAATCTCTCGATTGTTTTACTTTGCATATAAAGATTTGGAATAAATATGTATTTCGGCACATTGGCACTAGGAAAAAAATGTTGACCAAGAGTCTCGCGAGCATCGAAAGGGAATTGGATCATGTACACTTAGATTATCTTTTGCAAATGGAAATAGAGGTGTGTGAGGAGTTAGAAAGTGTCTTGTATCATGATAAACTTCTTTGAAAGCAAAATGCAAAATGTGATTGGTTGCAATTGGGAGATCGCAACACCAAGTTTTCTAATAGGCGAACTTTACATAGAAGGAAAATTAATAAAGTCTATACCTTAAAAAATGATAAGCGTTATTGGATATATGATGAGAATAAGCTAAAGTATGTGACAGTTAATCTTTTTCAAACAATTTATAGCGAACATCCAGGGCCAATGAAAGGTCTTCCCTCGAGTTCTTTTCCCAAATTAGATAATAAAGATGTCTAGTTTCTAGAAATACATATTACAAATGAGGAAATTAAGAGTACCATGTTCGATATAGCTCCTCTGAAAGCGCTAGGAAATGATGGTTTTCACGCTTTGTTCTTTCAAAGTCAATGGGAGCAAATAGGTGGTTCTATTTATGAATGGGTCAAGAGGGTCTTTTCTGGTAATTCTATTGATTCAGAGTTGAATAACACCTCGTTTTTATTCCCAAGGTCCAGAATCTTGAAAACATTACACAATTTCGGCCAATTAGCTTATGCTCAGTCCTTTATAAGTTGATCATGAAGATCATTGCCAACCGGTTTAAAGTAGTCTTCCCTAAGCTAATAGCTTAAAAACAGGCAGGTTTTGTTGTCGACAGAAATATCACAGACAACATTATTATTATGCAAGAATTAATTCATTCTATGAAGAGTGTTGAGAAGAACAAGATATGATTGGTTGTCAGAATAGAATTGGAGAAGTCTTATGATCAGGCTAGATGGGAACTCAATCAGGCTTCTTTGTAGGCTGTAGGTATCCCAACTTTTCTCACTAACGTTATTATGCTTGCTATTATGAACTCTTCTATACATATTCTATGGAATGTTGTTCCCTTTAATGAAATGCAAGCCACCTAGATGTATCCGACAGGATGCCCGCTTACTTCGTACCTATGTGTCCTATGAATGGAGTGGCTTAGACACAGTCTTAAGAAGCACATTGATTCTAATCATTGGTTTCTGCTAAGATTGTCCCGTTCGAGGCCAAACCTCTCTTTTTCTTTTTTTGCAAATGATCTCATGATTTTTGGCCATGCTAATGTTCAATAAGCCAAAATTCTTAAAGGTATATTGGATAGATTTTGTGAGTATTCAGGGTATTGAATCAATGCACAGAAGACCAACATATACTTCTCTAAGGGGGTTGATGAGGATTTAGTTGGGAGAATCAGTAATCTTTTGGGTTTTCTTAAAGTGAATATTTTAGATCTTATTTAAGGTTGTCACTTTTTCATGAACGAGTTATTAACAGTACACTACGATTTGTAGTGGATAAGGTTCAGGGTAAACTCAACAGTTGGGATGCAAGGCAACTGTTTTTAGCTAAAAGGGCCACACTTGCTCAGTCAGTCCTATTAACAATACCCAAGTATTTTATGCATTCTATGTTGACTCCCAAAAGTATCTGCAAGGATATTGAGAGTTTAGTAAAAAAATTCATTCGGGGATCTTCTAGTAGCGAAAAGAGAATGGCATTGGACTACTGGTAATCTACTTGTTAGCCACGATCTAATGGCGGTCTAGATCTAACAAGTTTATGATATCATAACATGGCCTTCGTGATGAAACTTGGGCTTAAGGTTGTTTCAGATTTTGATGCCCTTTGGGTTCGTGTCCTTTGGACAAAATATGGAATTCAGAATGGTTTGCCAAAGATTTTATCCCCCAAAAAATGGCTCTTTACTTTAGAGAAGTTTATAAAAGGTTTGGCCACTCATCCGGAAAAATTTAAGTTGGTCAGTGGGTGATGAGAGTAGTATTCAATGTTGGATTGATTGTTGGGTCTCTTTTGTTGGCCATCTTTGTAATCACATTCCATCTTATGTTAATCTGAAGATAGATTGCTCTATTAGAGAAATGGTTACAAATGAGGGATATTGGAATATTGATTTTTTCTAACTTTGGCATCCAAACAAAATCATCCGAAAGATTATAAGGGTTCCTCCGCCTAACCCATTAGCAGGTTTGAATAGAGTTAGATAAGGTGGTATCGTATCAAGTTCATTCACACTCAAAAGTGCTTACGGAAAGATTCGGGGAGGGTTATGGAACCTAAAAGAGACATTTTGGCAACTTTCATGGAAAATTTAGTGCCCCGAAGGTTTTATATTTCTTTTGGCTTGCCTTAGTACAAAGGATACTTACTAATGTGGAAAGAGTGTGAAGGAAAATTGATATTAATAGTTCTTG
Source organism: Gossypium arboreum (assembly GCF_025698485.1). Taxonomy (NCBI): domain Eukaryota; kingdom Viridiplantae; phylum Streptophyta; class Magnoliopsida; order Malvales; family Malvaceae; genus Gossypium; species Gossypium arboreum. Next base: position 109,917,520 of record NC_069070.1, on the reverse strand, counting down.
TCGTTCTGTCATCATGAGTTTGAAGATGTCTTACATGTTTTAAGAGATTGTCCCGCACCTAGAGATATATGGGACCTTATAATCCCCACTGATAAGATATCTTTATTTTATTTAGGAGATCTTTATGAGTGCCTAAAGAAAAATTTGCAAAACCATCATCAGAAATAGTTAGGAGACATTGAATGGAAATGTCTCTTTGGTCTTATTGTATGACGTATCTGGAAAAATTGTAACCTTTTCGCATTTCAGGGTATTCCATTGAGTACAAATGAAAATCTTAAAGTTTCTTTTAGTCCGGCAAAACAATAAGTCTCCTGTAACTTTACGGCAACAAGAGATGATAGGCAAAATACTCTCCCACCCTTGTCCTTTGACGATAACTAGATCTACTTAAGGTCAAATGGTGTAGTCAAAGCGGATATTGGATTTGTTGCAGTTAAAGGAGTATTGAGGGATTGAAATAAAATGTGGATCCTAGGTTATAACAGATATTTGGGATTTTGTTCTGTTACTAAGGCTAAACTGTGCGGCATCATGGATGGATTAAAGCTTCTTTTGGACGAAGATATGATAGTGTGTTAATTCAAACAAATAACATGAAGGTAATCCAAGTTATTCAAGGTCTGACATTCAACAATTTAGATTTGACCTTGGTTAGAAGAATAAACCAACTTTTATCAAGTATAGAACATTGGATCATTCGACATATTCCTAGGGAAGATAATGGAGAAGCTGATGAAATTGCAAAATTAGTACAAGAAAAAAGAGAATGTCTTCAGGTGTTTGAGATCCCCCCTACGAGGCATTAATTTTATTCTATTGTAATCGTTTTAGTTTTTTTTTTAATATTATCACAAAAAAATGGGTCTCACTTTCAAAATGAAGTTTTAAATATTATTTTCTTGCCATTAATTATGTGCTATTACAAAATTATAAAATTCAAATTATTAAATATTATAAATAACTTCTCAATATACTTTTTCTTATTTGCATTATTTATCATTGATACTCTATTTTGGATTATAATTTTCTACTAATACAATTTATAACTAAACCGATTGATTATCACAAGAATAGATAGTGAATATATTTATTCATTTCATATTAAATCTTATTTGCTACTTCTCTCTTTAAATTAGTCAAACATTAATTTTAAGTAAATTAATTTCATATACAACAATAAATACAAAAATATATATATACTTCAATGTAAAAGGAAATAGAAAAGTCCTCAATATTGATTACAAAAATACAAGTCAATAAGTTGGATGGCATTAAAGCACATTTCAACCTGACTTTTGAAGGTCCAGTAGAGGTTGAAATTCAGTTGATCGAAATTATTTTAGATCATTGGAAGCACTCTATTGTTATTTTTTAAAAGAATTCCTAATTCCCCTTATCATTCTAAAGGTCATCCTATTGAGTCATTGGCTGTAGGTAGTATAGGAAATAAGGACCAAAAAATTAATGGTAAATTTGACATTGCTAGGGGAGAATGAAAAATAGTAATGCTTTAAGGGGACGAGGGAGTTGCTTCAAAGCCTCTAGAAATTCATGGGTTCCTTTAGCTGATTCTATGGAAGAGGTGATAAAGCTTAACTCTTCTAAACTAAAGAATGAAGCAGAAGTAAGAGTGCAAGTTAAATTTGTCTCTAGTGGTTCGACTGCACCTCGACAGTAATGGTATGTCTCAATTTTTTAATATGAATCTCTTAATTTTTTCTTGGAACTATCAGGGTTATACCAATGCTAGATTTCTTTGCATATTCCGTGAATACATTATGTAGAATAGACCAGATATCATTAGTTTGTTGGAAACTAGAGTTAGTGGGTCCAATGCTAATAAAATTATTGCAAAGTTGGGTTTCCAATATTCGCACCGTGTGAAGGCTATTGGTTACACTGGGCATTTGGCTTTATTGGAAAATTTCTATTCGAGTTGAAGTTATTCAGAATCAACCCTAGTTTATCTTAACTCGGGTTTGGCCTAACTCTTCTTCAAAATCGATTTTAATTGCCTTCGTTTATGGGAGCCCAAATCATCAAAAGCGGAACGACATTTGGCTAGATCTAAGAGCTTTTCTTTTTGTCGGGTAAATTCCTTGGATGGCAATCGGAGGCTTTAATGTTATTTTATCCTTTAACGAGAAAACAAGTTATTCCTCGTCTGGTAAGAGATGTCCTTACTTTGGTGAATTTGTGGATTTGGTTGATTTTCACGACTTGGGGTTCATAGGACCTCCCTTTACTTGGGACAGTGGTAATCTTTTTGAGAGATTGGATCATTCTTTGGGGAATAAGGCTTGAATTAGTTATTTTTCAAATAGTTTAATCACTTCTATTTTGAAGATTAAGTTTGACCATAGACCCTTTCTTCTCAATATCAATTCGGATTTTGCCTTACCTAGGGGGAGACCATTTCGGTTCTTGGCGAGTTGGGTTGAGCACCCTAACTTTGGTGACCTCGTGAAAGATCGGTGGGACTTTCAAGGGAACATGTCAGCTTCTTTAGCTAAATTTACAGCAAATCTCAAGGATTGAAATAAGACTACCTACGGTCATATCACCTCTCATAAGATGAACCTGATGCATAAATTATTGGCCATTCAGAAGCAAATGGATCTCTCAAGTTCTAATCGCTTGGCCTCTATAGAAATGGAGATCAAACAGGATTTGGAAAATGTACTGCACCACAGGGAACTTCTCTAGAAGCAAAAGGCAAGATGCGATTAGTTACATTTTGGGGATAAAAATACTATGTTTTTTCATGCTCACACTTTACAATGGAGAAAAAATAACCGTATTTCTACCATTCGTAATTCTTCTGGTAATTGGTTGTTTGATCTGAAGGCCATTGAATCAGAAGCGTCTAATTGTTTTCCAAAATTTGTATGGGGAAAATCCTGGGCCCATGCGATCTTTGCCTCTTAATGGGTTTCTTCAGTTTGATTCTTTTAATATCGACTTTTTTGGGAAGAGTGGTCACTGATGAAGAAATTAAAAAGGCTTTGTTTGACATGGCTCCTCTAAAAGCTCCAAGCAATGATGACTTTCATGCCCTCTTATTCCAGAAGTAGTGGGGTACAGTGGGCCCAGCTGTTTATGATTGGGTGAAAATGGTATTTAGTGGAGGCTTTATTGATATTGAGCTTAATAACACATTGATTGTTCTTATTCCCAAGTTTTATAGTTCTGAGAGGTTTTCTCAATTTCGTCCTATAAGTCTTTGTTATGTTCTCTACAAGTCAGTAATAAAGGTAATACGTAATCGTTTTAAGCTTATCTTCCCAAAAAATTATTGCACAGGAATAGGCAGGATTTATTGCAGGATGTAATATCACTGATAATATTGTCATTGCACTAGAGGTCTTTCATTCTATGAAGAGTTGTAAAAGTAGGAAGTGGATGGCGATAAAAATTGATTTGAAAAAAGCTTATGATCGTATGTGATGGGATTTTATTGATGCTTCTCTTCAAGCAAAAGATATCCCCAGTTATCTCAGAAATGTTATTGTTTCTGCTATTTCTAACTCTACCATACAGGTTTTGTGGAACGGAGTTCCAATGTTTAAATTTAGGCTTGTCAGAGGAATTTGGCAAGGTCTTTCTCTCTCTCCCTACCTTTTTGTACTATGTATGGAATGGATAGGGCATCCTATTAGCTCGGCTTTATCCAAAGGGGATTAGAGCCTCATATGTTTCTCTCGTTCTGGACCGGCTCATTCGCATATTTTCTTCGCCGATGATCTTGTTATTTTTTACAAAGCGGCTGAGAAACATGGAAGATTGTTTAAGGAAATTCTGAATGATTTTTATGAGCTCTCAGGATACAAGGTTAATCCTAGGAAAACTAATATATTATTTTCCAAAAGAGTTGAGGAGTCCATGGCTAGTATACTTAGTAATTTGCTTAGTTTCCAAATGGTGCACGATCTTGGTCATTATCTTGGAGTTCCCATTTTCCATAAGAGATTCACTAATAGCACCTTACATTTTGTGATTGAGAAAGTTCAAATAAAGCTACAAAGTTGGGATGCTTGTCAATTGTCTTTTGCTGGTTGGGCTACTTTAGTGCAATCAGTTCTTCTAGCCATACCTAGTTACTTCATGCAGTTTATGATGATTCCTAGGAAGATTTGTGACAAGATTGAATGTCTGGTGAGGTATTTCATTTAGGGGACATCTAATGGTAAGAAAAAGATGTAGTTAGTAGGTTGGGATTCTATATGCCAACCCAGATGGTGTGGGGGACTTAGCATGAGACAATTACAGGATTAGAACATCTCTTTTTTGCTGAAACTTTGTTATAAAGTGGTTTTTGATGATGAAGCTCTTTGGGTTAGAGTTCTCAGATCTAAGTATGGGTTGAATGGTTCTTTACCAATAAGTATAGCGAATGCGAGAAACTCTTTTCTATGGAAGTTGCTTTCAAAAGTGCGGACCCTTTTACGTGAAAATCTGATATGGTCTGTTAGTGATGGGAATAAAATTCGTTGTTGGAAAGATCAGTGGATTCCTAATGTTGGACCTTTGATTAATTATTTACCTGCCTGTGCTAATGTTAATACTGATTGTTTGCTTAGTGATTTGGTCACAGGAGAAGGTAACTGGAACCTCAATTTTTTGCAGATTTGGCTACCAGAGGAGATTATTACTCACATTATAGGAATTTCTCCTCCTCTTCCAGCTGAAGGACATGATAGACTATCTTGGCGTCATATTTTAATCCACACTTTCTCTATTAAAAGTGAATACAGGCTATTGTATGAGGATTCTTGGAGCTCTAGAGATGAGTTATGGAAGAGAGCATAGAAAATTTTGGGTCTATAAAGAGTACGTTTCTTTTTTTTTACAGTTCTTAAGCAAAGACTTCTCACCAATGTAGAAAGAGTTAGGCGTGGCTTAGCTGTAGGTTATTCTTGTTCGATCTATGGGTATGATTCTGAGGACATTTTTGCACATTATTCGAGATTACATAGTGGCTATGAAAGTCTGGAAACAGGTAGTCCCAAGAAACAACAACCTTATTTTTTTCTCTGAATCTCTGTACGAATGGATCTCTTTTAATTTGCAGGATACTTCGATGCTTCATGATGGGGAATCAGTTGGGCTTGCTTCTTCGGATTATTAGCTAGGTGTTTTATGGAAGAATTGAAATCTTTTCATCTTTCAAAGGAAATCCTAGAGTTTTAGCGAGATCATTAAAGTTTCCATGTGTTAGGCCAAACAATCTTATTTGGCTCTTAGAGATGGTTCGATTGATAACATAGTTCTACCTCATGAGGAGCTTTTACCCAGGGATTAGACCTTTCTTAATACCGATGGTGCTGTTCAAGTAACATCAGAAAGAGCAGCTGCTAGAGGAGTGGTATGGGATGGTATTGGTGATTGGGTGATTGGTTATAATAGATTCCTAATGAATTGTTTAATATTTGATGCAGAACTTTGGGGTATTCTGGATTGCTTAAAACTTATCCAATGTAGAGGTCATAGCAATGTGGCTATTCACTCAGATAGCTTGGAGGTAGTCAAGGCTATTCATGGCAATGTTTCGAAGATTTCAAACTCTACTCTGATCAGAAGAATACACCGTATTTTATCCCAAGAAAGTCATTGGACTTTAAGATATATCCCTAGGGAAGACCAATGTGTTGATTATATTGCCAAATTGGCCTTTGAAAGGAAAGAGGATTTATAACTGGTTGAGACCCCTTCAGATGTTGTGTTAGATTTTCTTAAATCAAATAAAGAGAGGAATTTTTGTACCTCTCGAATATTTCATGTAATTTAATTTTATTATGTTTCTTTTCACAAAAAAAAATATTGATTACAAAAATTAAGGTAAAAAATATGGGAGATAAATAACAACGATTAAGGGATAATTTATATAAAATAGAGTCAGTATTCAAAGCCCACCTTTCTTCCTTTCATTTTATGCATGTACGAAGGTCTATAAATAGGATTCATGTAAATATGATGAAACACAAAAAAATTATAAATCAAAGACGTAAAAGATAGTGTATAATGAGCATATTAAAATTAATGAAAAAATGTTGAAAAGCTTAAAATGAACAACAACATTATGAAGATTTATCAAAAAAATTTATTGATTGGTGTAATTTTATTTAGATTATTTTATAAAATAATATACAATATTTTATAAAATAATTAGATTATTTTATTTTATTTTATATTATTTGTGAAAATGTACAAATTTTTTAAAAATAAAATTAATACGCATAATTAATCCACGCATCCACGGGATAAAACATCTTACAACGCTCCATAAAATAAAAGACTACAACAAAACCTGTCACATAGACAAATATTTTTCTTCGATAAGGAGAAAAAGAATTCTGCACACCTAAAATTTTAAGGTTGATCCATGAGGGCAAAAAAAAAAACACTGTTTTGTTATTATATTTTATTATAAAGGCAATAAAAAATAAAAAAATAAAGTAAATTTTAATTTTTAAATTTAATAATTTTTCTCAATTTAATATTTGTATTTTTTATTCATATTAATATCTTTAATTCTGTAAAACAATTTAATTTTTAAACATGTTGCATGTAATCACATAATTTTTAAATATAAAATATCTAAAAATTGAAAATGTTTATAAAAATAAAATTTATAAAATTAATTTAAAAATAGTTAAAAGATTTACGTTATTCTCAAAAATGGGCATTCAAGTTCTCTCTCATACCTATTTTTTTTTTCAAGTTCATTATGAACATGATTTTAAAATAATTATATATTTTATAATTTCAAAATAAGTTGTCAAATTTTAAAAAAAATTATATTTTATAGGATAAATCTGGACGATAATTGTCCAGGTTCATTCTAAACATGTATTTTAAATTTTAAGTATTTTTCTAATTTCTTTATATTTTTAATAAGTATTTAGAATTTTCTTATAATTTTCTTAATAGCATTTATAAATTTCCTATATATAAAATTTTGTATATATAATTATAAAGTGATATTGTATTTGAAGGAAAATAAAGATGAATAGGTAAAGAAGGTATTAGAGTTGATCAGCAAATAACCACTGCCATTGACTAATTCTCAAGTATCCTATTTTCATTATTGTTATATACACTTATATTAATTAAGAGTTTGTATGGTTGCTTCAATATTAATCTTTGCTCTTTTACACAAAATCCAAATAAAGATTAAAATGATTGTGCCTTGTACCTTCATAATTTGGTTTTAGCATTTTGCAAATTCCCATTTTTACCCCCACCTTAACTATAAATCTATTCATAGGATCCCTTGTGCTTAAGGACATAAACAAGAATTACTTAAAAGCTAACAACATTGTTTAATTCTCATCATCCTTAATTATAATCCCTTATACTTGTATTTTTCTTTTGAATTTTATTTTATCATTATATATTCGAGAAATGAGGAGGCATCAATTCTAGTTAATGATGACTATAAATCATTATAATTATGAAATTTATTAAAAAAATTTGAAATATGAATATAGTGCAAATCATTGGTTCGTATATCAAACACATTCCTATAATGTAATTAAAACCCATGTACTTAAATTCTTAGAATTTCAACATTTATCAACATTGTATTTTTAAAATTTAAATTTATCTTAATTGATATTTTTCTTAAATAATTTAAAAGCATATTTTCTCACGGAATACAATAAATATACAATGCTTTTAGAATTTTATTTTGGGAACATAGCAACTTTAATTAGGAACAAAAAGGAAAGTCTTCTAAAATGAAACTTGGACTTAATCTCATATTATAATAAACCCAAAAGAAAATCATTTAAAATTTAGCTAAGATGTTGAATCAAGCATATGATAGAAATGGGGCAGGTGGAGAGTGGAGTCATCATGAGCCATGATGGACGGTAGTTATACCAATAACTATAGGGTTTGGCAAATAAATATCAAGGATTTTAGACACAAACCACAAAACATGAAATGAATAATCAAGATAATTAAATTTGAGTATTTTCCTATTTTTAAATATTAAGATAAGAATTATTTTAATCAGATATATATATACTATTTTCATTATTATTAAATTACTAATAAATTGTCTATGAAACATAAATATTATCGGTAAAGATTAAGATTTTAAGTCTTTAAATATCTAAATTTGGGTCTAATATATATATATATATATATATATATATATTAATTGTTTAAATTATTTCATGAATTGATTCGATTTTATATTGTAATTTTTAGATATATTTTAAAATTACAATATAATTATTCTATATTTATATTTATAAATTCTAAAATAGGCTAATAAATCAATTATTATCTCAAGTAGTAATATTTAAATATTAGAAAAATACATCTAGTTATATAAAATTTATTATTTATTATTGTTGTTGTAAGAGATTGGGCATTGGTTGAATAAGAATGTGAGTATTAGACGATGATTTTAATTTAGGTGATGGAGAGTATGGTTAACCCCATTTTAGGGAGAAGAAAATTAATGATATTACAAAATCATATTTAAATTATACTTGTTTTTGAATTAGTATTTATTTATTTGCATTATTTTATTATTTAAATTGGTATTGAATTATTCTTTGTTACGCAAATTATGACAATTTTAAATTAAATTTAAATTGAAAAATGATTTAAATTAGATTAGATTATAAAAGAACAAATTAAATTAAAGCACCTTTGAATTTTTATGCTCCCATTCTTTTTTCTCTTTCAACACACTATTTATAACTATTACATAATTTTTCTCTGCAATTCTGTGACTATTTTTTCTACTAAGCTTCTTCCCAATGCTACGATTTCTATGTTTTATTTGGATTTTTTTTTATTGTAGAGGTTTACCAAGGTTTAACTGTTTTTATGTAAAGTATATAGAAAATTAATAAAAATAATATATGATTTTTGAATTGAGTTGAGAAAGGATTAAAATCAAAGTTTAAAATAAATTGAGTTTTGATAAATTTTTTGATGTGTTTTTGAATTTTCCGTCATTAGAGTTCTTATGTAAAAAAATAAAATATATGAATAGGTTTTTTAACTTTGAGTTAAAATTACTATGATAAAATTATTATTCAATGAAGATTATTAATTTAATATTGAGAATTAGAAGTTTTGCTCAATGATGTGGCAGGTCATTTAGAAAAGCAACATATTGGACTCAATATTTCCATCATCACATTCATAATTTTAAATAATGCCTTTTTCGTCCCCTTGAATCCACATTTCAACATTACCTTGCTTTAATTTCGCTTCAAATCTTTCTTCCTTTTTCTAATCAGATTGCATTTAAAGGCAGAGGGAAGGGTAAGTTTAGATAAATAGTATCTTTAATTATAATTAATGTAAACATGATAATAAAATGAAATTAAATATTATAATATAAGATAAAAAATAAATTAAATGTATCGCACCACACTTAATCAAAGTTTATATAAAATAAAGATGAAAGAAGTAGATAGAAATGTAAAATGGGTTTAAAAGAATCGAGTAAGATAAAAGGAAATGCAGAGGAATTGGCGGGAAAAAGCTGCAAAAAAAAAATACTTTATAAATAAAATGGGTGGAAGGATAAGATGAAATCAAAACCTTCTCTAAACCCAAGATTTTTATTTCCTCTTTTTAAAAGAAGAAGTGGCCCTCATTTTAATACTCCAATGCCATGCAATGGTATTAAGGAGAATAGCAAAGCTGGTCAAAAGACTCAAAACTCAATAAAACCCTTGGTATAATTTGGAGTGCCATTGTGTTTGAAATTGGAAGGAAGCAAATAGAGCTGTAAAAGAAAAAAAAAGGGTGATGGAGACCAATCCACCAAAAAGCATAAGAGGCAATTTTAATTACTGACAAATTTAATTAAAAAAAGACAAAGGGCTTTTATGTCATTTCATTTATCACATTATTTTCTTCAAGATTAAAAGAAAAAAGAAGCGAGTCGGTATGTGGGGGCAAGACAAGGTAAGGGAAATCGAGAAAAAGAAGGAAAACCCATTTTAGCCATAAAATATTAACTCTATTCCCAAAAAGAAGAAAATTAATAATTATCATTATTTTGTTTGGGTGTGTGTTGAAGAGAAGGCCCTCTCTTCTGGTACCATCCAGTTCTTAGCCCACCAATCTTCTTCTTCCTCCTCCTCCTCCTCCCTTGTTTCCCTTTCCCTTCCTTCTTTCTTTCCATCTTTCCTTCCTCTTTCCTTTGTCTTCTTGCTTTATCTTCCCTTTATCTTCAATCTTTTGTATTCTGTTTTTTTCTTAGATTCATAGATAAGTTCGTTTTGGTTGGGTTGATTATTTCCTCACTTCCCTTCTTTTTTGTTTCATCGTGATCTTTTCATCAACCCCTTTTGTTTGTCATATAGATTGTTGCTATTCTTTTAATCTTTTAAATATTTTTTTTCCATGAGGAGAGGGAGAGGTGCCGCAGCGGCGGCTCCTGCCTCCGCGGCAAACGCCGTAGCTAGGAGACCGGCACTGCAACCCAGCGGATCTATTAAAGAGCCGAGATACAGAGGTGTTAGAAAAAGGCCATGGGGCAGATTCGCGGCCGAGATTCGAGACCCCTGGAAGAAGACCAGGGTCTGGTTAGGGACGTTCGACTCAGCCGAAGAAGCCGCTCGAGCCTACGATACGGCGGCGAGGACACTCCGTGGACCCAAAGCTAAAACAAATTTCCCCATAAATTCTTCAAATATCCCGGCTTTTCCTTTCGAAACCAATCATCACCACAACGAAGGGTTCATCGACCAACGCCGGTTATATCCGATGGGCGATTTTCATGACCCCGAAGTGAATCCACAGAGACCCACGAGGAGTAGCATGAGTAGCACGGTGGAATCGTTTAGTGGACCCAGACCGGTCCAACCACCGCAAAAATCGGCGGACTTCGCGGTGGTTTCGACTAGGAAGTACTATCCGAGGCCGCCGCCAGTAGAGCCAGAGGATTGTCATAGTGACTGTGATTCATCATCGTCGGTGGTTGATGATGGGGATATCGCGTTGTCTTCGTGTCGGAAAACTTTGCCTTTCGATCTCAATTTTCCACCCTTGGATGAAGATGAAGATCTCCAGTGTACCGCTTTATGTCTTTGATCACGGTGCCGGTGATGAATGATGATGATCGATTATTGGATCTCTTTTTCTTTTTTAAAAAATGTTAGCTTTTTTTAAGCGGAAAAAAAAAAGATGAGAAAAAAAATATGAGACATGGTTAAGATGAAATGGTCTTAATCTCCCTATGAGTATGAAATTGAATCCCTTTGATTTTTATCAAATGATGAAATCTTTGTTGCTAGAAATATGATGATGATTTAGGGTTTGTGGTGTTACGGATCTTTCTTTGTATAATATCCCTCACAAATGGATTAAAACCCTCCATTTACTGCTTTTTTTTTTTTTTGCTTTCTTTTGTTTGTTATTTAGAACGAAAAAAGTAAAAATATGAAACCAGGATCAAAATGAACAAATGGGTCTTCATTCAATGATAATGATGATGCTATTATCAGATCTAGATTTAGGGTTCTTGACATCTTGCTTTTGTTCTTCAAATTTGTCTCATTTTCTTGGGTTGAATCTTCATTCGAAACATTTATGTGCTTTGTTTTTGTTAGCTCTGATTTTGTATTTTGGGTTCTTTGTTTTTTTCAACATTATAATGTAGTAATTTTTAATTTAAAAAACTGGGTAGATTTTGGAAGTCTTGCATCTTTGATGTATGGGTAAACTAATAAATGTGGTAGATGCATAGAATTTAAGCATATATTCAGTGACAATAGAGGATTTTTCATTCCCTAGCTGTGATACCAATTTAAAAAACTTTCTTCATATCATTTTTGCTTCCAATAAAAGTAAAAGAAGAAAAAGAAGAATGATAATTGCATTGCATTTTTGATTGTTTTGAATCAACATTGGTTTAAATCGGAAGGAACCTTGAAATTTGATCTAACTTGATGGAAATTTCCAATTGCACTGTTGGTGGTTTGTTTTTTATGGACTTGTTTTCCTTTATTTTCTTCTGGGTTTTGACTGAAAATGACCTAATATTCAGGATTGAGATGTTTCACGGATACTTCAGCTCCTATGGCATATGCCTTGCATTTTTTGCATTTCTAATTTCGCCTGCCTTTGGTGCCTCATTCATGCATTCATTCATTTGTCTTTTTCTTTCCTTTTCTGATGTGGTGTTTCTTGTTTATGGATTTGAGCATAAAATGTTCTGATTAATCTAATAACATTATGTAAAATCATATAAACAAAATTAAACAGAGACCTAAAGAGTTGAAAAAGTTGATGTTGGAGATAGGGAACCAATCATATGCATCTTTGCAGCTGTTGCCAATGCCATCCAGTGAGCTGATGAGATGGTTTTCTGCTATATTTCTTTTTTTTTTTTTTTTTAGTTCACGAACTTATCAAATTTTTGTGATTGAGGTCTAAATGGGGTGTACCAAATTTTGGGTCATAATTATTATGATATATGCAAACAAAATGGTTCCAAATTCCAATTGAAGAAAGCTTGGTGAAGTTGGTATATATATTATTTTCCAATAACATAAAGAGAGAACAAATTCAGTTAAGAAGATGAGGAGAAATAGGGCACATTAATGATCCCAAATGATAAAAAGGAGGAAAGTTCCTTTGTGTAGCATTGGAAACCAGGAAGTATAGAGGTAACTGTTTAAATGGTTCCTTCTCTATTTACTCAACTCAATACTATAATTTCATAGTTTTAGGCCCCATTTTCTTACCCTCACAGGAAAATGGGATGTATCAGAAATTCACAGATATAGCAAGTTTTTAACAGTTCAATCCCAACTTATATTTTTTATTCGTGGTTAGGTTTCTATACTGGGCCACCTAAAACTGTGGCTTGGCTCAAGGGTAATATACTCAGCTTTACCCAAACCAATAACATCTAAAGCCTTAGTTTCAGTGTCATATTATCTTGGATAATACTTCGATTCAAATGGTGATTTTATTTGTTCAAAGTTATACACCTAAGTTCTTCCAACCAGTTTTATGTATAGACTCCTAATGATAAAATTAATCCATTTTTATGTGATTTTTACCTATGAACATAATTTATTGTGCTGTCAACATATCTAACTGCGAAACAGGAATATTAAAAAGTTATTGATCGCCTTTGGTTGGCTTTTCGTCTTTCCTTCTTCTCTTTAGAGTGATTTTTTTTAATCATATTCTCCAGTGATCGATACTAGCCACCAAGTTTCAGGCTTTTTCTTCGAAAAAAAAAATGAGTGGCTGTAAAAGTAGAAGTTTGGCAGAATGATTTTCGAGCTCCAAAACAAATGAATCAATGCATTATGCATAACAACTTTCTTTGTCAAAGAAAACATATGTAGATTATGTTTAATGGGAGAAAAACCTTCTTCAATTCATCGGTGCATCTCTCTGAAATCAGAAAATTTGTTATATGAGTTAGAAATTAAATTATAATTTTTGTGATAAAAAAAAGTAATTTTATCATTTTAATAGATTATATTTTTATAATTTTTAAGTTATTAAATAAATTTTTTATATTTTTAAGGAGTTAAAATATAATTTTACCTTTATTATATGGAAAAGTTTTCATTTTAAGGGAGTTGGGTTGACCCAGCTCCTTGTTGTTTGAAGAAACCCTCTACTTCAATTAGTATTTTTTTACGAAAAGCAAACATGAGATAACAAATCTAGTCTTTCACTAAGATTTTGAATAGCTGTCTCGAGTTTAAGTTGATTATGTTTCGCCTCTTACTCGGAGAATGGCGATTAAACAATTCTCAATCATGGTCTTTGCGGATCGAATTATCCATATAATATACAAAAAGAAATTCGAGATGTTTGATATCTTTCTCTTTGAATGGGATCTCAATTCTAGCGACGATTTCATTAGATATCTTACAACTAAAATCCTTCTTTTTTCCGATCCAGTTCCTCTATTACCGCGAACCCCGGTTAGATTCAGGCATGATACACTTTTTAGTTATTGGGAGAACCCAAGTAATCTCTTTCGGATCCAGGAAACAGCTCTCAGAAATCTTCTTCCTTTTGGAAGATCCTGCCAGCCCCTCTAGTTTCACCATTACTCTCTATCTGTATATTTATAGATTATAAATTAAAGGGCTAATACGTAGTTTGTCCTTTGAACTTGTTTAAATGTATTTAATTGGTATCTAAATTTGTATTCCATCAACCAGGTTGGTACATCCATACTAACACTATTAGTTTGAGTTGACGTGACACACGGCATCCTATAGTGATACATGGCAGTCTTTCTATATAACACATGGCTGATACAAATTAAAAAATTATTTTTTAAAAAAGATATAAAATAATTTTAAAAAGTATAATTTGTTGGATAAGTTCAGATATCAATTAAGTACTTTTTTATAGGTTCAAGTACCAACTAAATACTTTCGAGACAAGTTCGGGGACAAGCAATATATTAATCTTTAAAAAATAAATTAATAAATTGAGACAATTTGTATGACAAAATACAAATTTAAGTACTAAGTAAAATAAAATTCAAAAACCAATTAAATACTTTTAGATAAATTAATAAATTACATATTAATTCTAAATTAAAAAATGTCCAAAAGGTTTATTCATGAGGAAGGCGTGGCTATTTTTTTCTGTAAGGGAGGCATCACCGTTTTTATTTTGACATTATACGGTAATAATAAATTTTCAATTTTCGTGTCTATATACTCAAATTTATTATTTAATCTTTATCTTCTATGTAAAAGGAATGCCTTTGAGGTAGAGGTATTTATCAGCCGGATCGGGTTTAACAAAAATTTTAGGCCCATTTGTTAGGCCCGAGTTAGAAAAATGGGTTTAAAATTTTGTCCAAGTTCAGCTTAGATAAATATGTTAAAACCCAAGCCCAGTTTAGTCTGTTCATAGTAATTTTTTATATAATTTTAAATATATATAATATACAAAAATACTAAAAACATTAAAATAAATATTTTCCAACAAATTAAAAATAAATTTTAAAAAATATGTATACTTAAATTAACACTAAAATAGATGCAACTTAATATGTAAATGCCTTTAAAATAATAACAAAATTAACAATAAAATAAGTATTATATAATATTCAAACAATAACAACAAAATAGTAGTAATACAATAGTGAAATGATAGCAAAATAAGGATAAAACAATAAGAAAATAGTAAATTTTTTTTTGTCCTTTTGTGAATTTGGGTTGGGCTGGTTTGGGTCTAGGCAAAAAATGCCTTACTCGATGCCTGGCCTATTTTAAACGAGTTTTTTTTTGTCCAAACTCATTTTTTTGGGCCTATATTTTTGCTTAAACCCTCTTACTTTTTGAGTAGCCCAACCCATAAACAAGTCTACTTTGGAGTAACGAGGCATTCCTGGTCATAATTTTTTTAGATAATATAATAATATTTTAATTCTTATATTATATATTTAATTTCTTCTAATTTTAATATACATCTTAAAAGCATAATGATTTATTTATTTATTTATTTTTATCTTTTTTAGCTTTTAAATTTGTATTGCTTGTTAAATCACCCCAAATGAATGAAAAGTTAACATCTATTAACTTTGGTGATGTAACATGCATGTAGATGCCACATCATCAATTAATTAATTTTAAAATTTTAAAAATTAATAAAAATAATATTTTTAAAATTAAAAAGTATAAAAATTATAATATTTTTAATATTTTAATTTTTAAAATTAATTAATTGTTGACATACATGTGGATCGCCATATTAATGCCACATCAACAAAGTTAATAGACGTTAATTTTATATCTATTTTAGGATGATTTGACAAATAATACAAGTTTAAGAGCTAAAAGAAGTGAAAATTAAATGGGGGCTAAAATGATTTTTTTGTAAAGTTAGAGGTTAAATAAATCATTATGCCTATATTAAATGTTATTGTCATTCCTTATTTGACGCTGATATGTTATTTTATTTTATTAAAATTATATAGTAATGATGGAATTTTAGTTTTCATCTTTATAATATATTCAAAATTGTGATCTAATCATGCCAAATGAATCTTAGCTTAATTAATATTGATATTGTTGTTAGTGTAAGTCGATGTAGGTTCGAGTACTAAAGTGCATTATCCTCTTATTTAAGGATTGAAGAGGGATTATAAATAATTTTATGTATCATTTAAAAAAGAGCATATATAATAAAAACCTATCATGACATTAATGTTAAAAAATTTATGATGTAATATTTTTACGTGACACATGTCACTACTCAAAACCTTTCTATATTTTCTTTTAGATTATATAATAATGGTAAATTTTCAATTTTTGTATTTATATTATGCTAAAATTTATTATTCAATCTTGATACTTTAATTATGATAGCTTGATATCTCAATTTTATAATGTCATTTATTAGTCTAAATATTTTATTTTAATTAAAATATTGATACAATTTTCACTAAACTAGCAATACTGTTAAAATTTTCTACTAAATTAAGGTCCATTACAAAGGCATTTTTTCTTCCATGACTATCAATAGCGTTTTTTTAATTTAAAATATATCACTAATAAATTTAATAGAAGAATTTAATGGTGTTAACAATTGAACCTAAACTTTTTAATCTTTAAAAATAAAAGAATTAAATTATAAAAATACAAATATAAAGATTAAAATATATATATATATATATATATATATATATATATATATAGAGACTTAAAATATATTTTAACCTTTAAATATTAATCTTCGTTTATTATTAAAGCCTCATAAGAGTTTTGAGAAATCCTTTTCAGTGTTAAAATTTTTAATTAGATGTTTTATTTTCCTTTTAAATTATTTGTATGTAGTTTAAAATTTTCAAAATTTTAATTAAGTTTTTAAAATTTTTAAGATTTTAATTAGATCCTAATATTTTTAAAAGAAATTGATAAAATATTTCAAAATTTTAATCAAATCCGTAAAATTTAATACCACGTCCCAACATTGTGAACACCGAAGTAGTCATAGAGTTGTTGTATTTAATTGTTTAATATAAATTGGGCCACGTAATAACATTTTGGTTTGAGTTTGAAGAACTAGAAAGCATGAGAGGAGTGGTTGGAAGAGAAAGGAGACGATAAGTGGAAAGTGAGTTCCAATTGAGATTCATAGTAAGTTTGGGATTATAATTTTGGATACCACTATGATTTATGTCCTAAATTTTTCTTTAATTGATTCCGGTTGATATTACTACAAATGTATGAATTATGAAGACGTGTATTCATTTTTAAAGTTATAAAATAATAAAAGAACACCAGACTACATCTTTCCAGATGCAATTTTTGAACAAAGTGTTTTGGACTTATGTTGTGCAAGAAGATGAGTGACAGATCAGGTGCAAACATCATCTAAAGGCCAAACCAGTATTTACCAAGATTTGGTTGGAATACAATGACTTAGGGTTTGAAAAATGCTTATAAGAATTTTAATTTTGTAAAATAAAAAAAATTTTATGTATTTAAATTCATTAAAGCTATAATATATGAAAATATAAACTGAAATTTTAATAAAAATATGAAAATAAAATAATTTATCATCCTATTTTAATATATGTCAAAAAGATAAAATCAGGAAAGCAATCAATCAATCAATAGCCCCTACCCAATGACCATATCACAGAGTAGCAAAGGTAACCCCACCTCCAACCAGCTTTATTCCCCCATCTATACTATTAAAATAATAATCAACTGTTAAATACCTAAATCTGCAATGAACTATCAACACCTATAACCCAAGTCTTAGTATTTAAATATACAAATTATAGTAATAAACAATTAATTGTCTGACTTCCCATGTGGCAGTATCATGTGATGAGATAGATCTTTGCCATCTACAGTGATGGTGATTAGGCTGATTACCCCCTCCATTAATTTTTTAAGTCCCTTCTCCAAGCCGTGTCATTGATGATCTGTAAACAACAAAGAACCACTTGATCGTATATGTAATCCAGTGTTTCAAACAAGCCCTTCATTCATGGGGGACAACATGGAACCTTTGGTGGAACGAACTAGGCTTGCAAGAACCATTTCTCACGCACAAGACGAGTTAAAAAGCTTCAGAACATACCTCAGATGGATGTGCGTTGATCAATCCAACATTTGGATGGGTTGTTTGTCTTGGTTTATGTTCATCGTGTTCGGTCTCCTTGTTCCTTTGGTGTCCCACTTTATGTTAGCTTGTTCCACTTGTGATGCTACACATACAAGGCCTTATGATTGGGTGGTTCAGCTGTCGTTAAGCAGTGTCTCGGCCTTGTCTTTCGTTTGTTTGACGAGGTTCGTGAAAAAACATGGTCTGAGGAGGTTCTTGTTCCTTGATAAGCTTTGTGATGAAAGTGAGACTGTTAGGAAACAATACACTGTTCAGCTCAATGTATGTTTTTTTTTTCTTCCTAAAAAATTTCTGCTGTCATGCCTGTTCTTTTAAATTGAAAGTTTATGGATGTTCTTTAATCCAATATATGCAGAGGTCACTGAAGATTGTGTCATTTTTTGTCCTGCCGTGTTTCATAGCTGAGACTGCATACAAAGTATGGTGGTATGCCTCTGGTGCTTCCCAAATTCCTTTCTTAGGCATTGTGTGGTTGAGTGACACAGTAGCCTGTGTCATGGAGTTATGTTCCTGGCTCTACCGAACCACGGTCTTCTTCCTCGTGTGTGTCCTGTTTCGCCTCATCTGCAATCTCCAGGTTCTCCGGCTCCACGATTTCGCCAAAGTTTTCAATGTCGATTCCGATGTGGGTTCGGTGTTGCGCGAACACCTCAGGATCAGGCGGCAATTGCGGATCATTAGCCATAGGTATCGAGCATTTATAGTATGGTGCCTCATCTTGGTGACTTTCAGCCAATTCACTTCATTGCTTATCACTACAAAGAGTAATTCTCGATTGAATATTTACAAAGCTGGAGAACTTGCTGTAAGTTTGCGATCGAAAAAATCAAACATAACCGAATTCGATTAACATAGATGATTTATCTGTTTCATTTTTGTTGCAGTTGTGCTCTATAACTCTTCTCACAGGACTCTGTATATTGCTTCGAAGTGCAACAAAGATAACACACAAAGCACAATCAGTTACATCCCTTGCTTCAAAGTGGCATGTTTGTGCAACACTAGATTCCTTTGATGAAGGCGAGACCCCGAGGACTCCGGCCATCCATGACCAACAAGTGTTACCACACGTGGGTGTAAATGGTGAATCTGAAGGTGACGATCCGGGTGAAGAAGAAGACGAGTTGGATAACTGCAAGCTGATCCCAGCATATGCTTATAGTACCATTTCATACCACAAGAGACAAGCTCTAGGTAATATATTTTATGTCACTTTTTTAATAAAAAAAAAAGAATAAGAAGAAGAAGAAGCTGAATGTGTTGGTTTTAGTATCGGTGTTGATTTGCATTGATGGTTGCTTTGATGACAGTGACGTATTTTGAGAAGAATCAAGGTGGGATTACAGTATATGGGATAGCGTTGGATAGGAGCACACTGCACACCATTTTTGGGATTGAGTTATCGTTTGTTCTATGGATACTTGGAAAGACCATTGGTATTTCTTGATTTTCAACTAGATCGATTATTGAATCAAATGCTTTCTTGCACAACTTTTCTAAGATTTTGAGCTCATGGGACAGTTTTACTTTATGGGTTTTATTACTAATCCTCGTATCTTGATATTTGGTAGAAGGAAAATTATTTGATCTGTTTATAAAGGAGTTTTTAGTTCCATATATGAAACTTCTCTATTATTGAAGCTCCTATTAAATTAACACATAAGCTGCAAAACCTGGCTGCCACTATTTGGCTCTTTTGATATATTCAATCAAGCAGTAATATATCTAAACCATATTCACCATTAAACAAAACCAGTCACACTTTTCACTTAAGTTTAATAAATCTGTCAGAAAACTTCGATAAATTACCTTCTTTACTATACTTTTCAGTTATCTTCCACTTTCCCCCCTTAACATGGGTATTCATGTCTTCTTTAATTGTAACACCCCTTATCCATGTCTGAGGCCGGGACAGGATATGAGGTATTATTGGACTTAACATACACAATCACATAAAATCGGACCATAAAATTTCATTCAAATAAAAAATATTTATACATATGTATAATGTCCCTTAAACGGGCTTACGAGGCCCTAAGTACGTATCAAAGATGATTTGGGACTAAATAGGAAATTTTAAAAACTTTTGGAAAAACTTAGAAAATTTCATCATGAAGCAAGGTTACATGCTCGTGTGGACAAATGGTAGGCTATGTTCCAAGCCATTTTGCCACCCTCATAACACATGCACACACATATCTCAATGGCATCCAACATGGCATAAATGAACACTTAATAATCGTAAATATAGCTTATGCACGACATTCTCATAAGAACTTACGCATACACAAAGCATCATACTTTATCAAGATTAATCATAACAACTTTCATACTGAGATTATCATTAATACATTTTCACATTTCACCCTTATGCTATAATCTATCCATATGCCAATTATGCCAAAATCAATCATTGAGTACGTAAGTCGTATGCACACAGTCATCTATATCAAACAACATGATCACACCATAAAACATTGGCAAATACACATGAATAATCATATGATTAGCATAAGCCATCATTCATGGCTATATATAAGTTAGACTCATCAAAGATTCTAAGCATATAAATTATAACCCCTAATTATTTTTTTACAATTTTTAATGATTTTTCAAAATCAGAACAGGGGATTCTGAAATCATTCTGACCCTGTCTCACGAAAATTTAAATATCTTATAATCTGAAATTCTTTTACGTACACCGTTTATTCTATGTAAAAATAGATTCAATAAGCTATAATTTAATATTTTATTCATCCTCTAACTCAATTTCCACAATTTTTGGTGAATTTACAAAGTTGGACTACAGCTACTGTCCAAAACAGTTTTAGTACAAAAATGATGATAAATAAGCTCATCACACCTTCACCAATCATTTCCACCATCATGGTATAAATACATATTTATACAACATAAGCATAGACCCATAATCACAAGGTCATCACAAAATCAAATCATGTTTTCAATTTTCATGTACATTTCCACAATCGTAAAATACATTTATCAAGCACATACTATACATCAAATCCACATTTAACATAATACATATATTTTCGCTCATATACGTATAATCATGAATCAAAATATAATATCACATATCCAATGACCAATTTATCTTATTAAAATAATAAAATAAATATTTTTGACTTTAAATCTGTGGTCCCGAAACTACTGTTCCGATCTGACCCAAAAACAGGCTGTTACATCAATTGCTTCGAATTCTTAACTTCTAGGTTTGATTCATCCTTTAGATTCACCCTAATTTAATTGTCTTGTGTCAACCGTATATTAATTCATTGGTTAAGGGTTAAGGTTTAGGGATAGGTTTAAGTTAGTTTTTGTCTTGATTCGTTGCATTTTGATCCGTAGGAAAATCAACAATTTCAATATTAATGGCTGAAGGCCGTCCCCATCAATTTCTTTCTGTTTGTTGTTAACATTAAGTGAAAATAAATTAGTAATTTGAAGGGCTTAGCATGGAAAAAGAATATGACGTGGATTAATTTAATTAGCTGGACTTGGTGGTAGGAAATGCTGGTATAATAATTTCATATCACATTTAGGTTGGTGTAAAAAATAAAAGATAAACTATTAAAAATATTATTATTCGATGCACTCGTGATAATTTTTATTTTACAAGCGAGATTATAAAATTATCTTATTCTAATGTATTTATGACAGTTTGAAAAACCATTTACTAATAAATTGAGGAAATAATTGCTTATAATTACATATTCGTGTCATGTTTGGATAACTATTATAATTAGTGGGTCTCATTTAATTAAATGTAATTATAGTAATCCAATTACACTCTACATGATTTAAATTTAAAATTATTTTATATGATTAATTTTTATTTTTAAATGTTTTGATATAATAAAATAATTCTTAAATTCCTCTATTAAATTTGCAAAAATTAATTTAACAACACATTAATTATTTTCAAGTGTTGAAAACTAAAAAAAAAAACAAGTTTCTAAATATTTTAAACAAATTATAACTGTCTTTGTGTACTCCTAAGTTCAGGCCTTTAAAAAACAATCTCTAAGCTAAGTCTCAAGATCTCTCAAAGAGAATCTAACAAAGCTTTTAAGAAAAGTATGGTATTGATACATTCAAAGTCAGTAGCCACAAGGCGTTTGAGAACAAGATGGTCACGATACATGTTCTTCTTAGTATTGAGACCTATTCAAAAAAGTATTGAGACTTATACATTGTCTTGATCCTTCAAACTGCATTAAATGTGCAAAACTAATGTCTCCAATGGCTAGAAGCTCCCTCCAATGACTCCAAACTTCTTAAAATCAATGAGAGGGTATAAATCTAGGTCAATAACACTTGAAGAAAGGTACGAAACATATGCAAGCATCAAAGTCAAGAGAAAAACTTCTAATTTTTCATTTCTCATTTTTCTCTTGTGCATAGTTTTTTTTTTTTTTTTACTTACTGTAAAATCTTTTCTTACTCTTATATAATTGTATTTATAGCTTCACTCCAAACATATACCTATGAGAGGTTGATTGTTAGTTAGCTAGTCTTCTTTTAGTTGTAAAGATTATACTTAAGGTTTTTGAGGTATAAAACTTTAAGAAGGTTTTTGAGGTATAAAACTTTAAGAGGATTAGAGATGTTTATAGTGTTTGATCTAATACCCTAAGTATAGTATATTCGTTTTGTATACTTGTGTTTTTTGAACAAATCGGTTTAATAAAATTTCAATTGATAACATTAATAGTCTTTGTATATTGTCCTCAATGTTTTTACATGCAAAGAAAAATGGAAATAAATATTGACTCATTGGCTATCTAACGTTTAACTAATACTAAACGGTATTATATGGTCGGTTCATAATACAAAAAGACAACTTGGATCGAAATCGATTCCAAAAGAAAAGAACAAATCGTTAAGAAAAAAAATAAAATCTAAATCATGCTACTAAACTACAAAGGTTTTTGGATGCGTCTAAGACAACTTAGTTACATCAAACCCCTAAAGTCTTATTTATAGAAATGTTAGCAACTCAAACTAGGTCTTCAATATATCCTAGGTCTTCATATAAGTTTAATTGTGCAGATGAAAATAACTCTGAAAAGCTGAAAACAAATCATCTACTTTGTACCGTCGTAACTTAAGTCAAATAATTATAAAAATACTAAAAACAAATCATTTTTTTTTCTTTTTATCTAGCTTAGAATCTATTTTGATGTTGATTTTAATGTAATTGTTAAGGAAATGGAAAAGTATATTTGCTTGTTCTAGTATCTTATTATCTTTACTTTGAATCATTTAATTTAGATATTCCTTTTATCAATATTTAATCATTTCATAAATAAGAGCACCATATCCTTATTAATTTCAATAAAATATACATTTTCCTTTCTTTAATAACAAAATCGAATCAATTTCCATCAATATTTTCCACGCATAGCACACCCACCTTTCAAAAACCTCTTTGGGTTTTTTCCTTCTCATTAAGGATAAAAATGCCGTTTTAGAAAGTAATACTTGCATTTTATTTTATTTTTTATTTTTGAATTCAACGATGAACTATTTTAGTGATGTTTTCTTTTGAGGATTTTAGTGATGTTATTACATTATTTTAATATTGGTATACTAAATAAGCTTTTATTATGATTTTATACTAAGCAGCCAAATGAAGAGGAGCATTTTATTTATTTATTCGACATAGTATTAAAATATTAATTAATTTTAAAATTAATTAATCCATTCATGGATAAATTCAGAAAATATTTTTAAGGATCGAAATTAAATTATAAATTTTAATAGTCTATATCTTTGTAATTTTAAAAGATTAAATTAAATTTTTATCATTTTTAAGGGGTTAAAGTGTAATTTTAATTTTATTAATTCAAAATTTTAAAATTTTAAAGAATTTAAATAAATAATTTTCTATTTTAAGGAGAGTCGAGCCCTACCAGCTTCTAAATACGCCACTCAATCTTTCTTAAATCAAATTCTTATTTTAAAAAGATATTAATGTAAATTGTTTAAGCTTTTTATAAGCAAAGAGTTTGTTTGGACATAATGAACTTAATTTAATGTAATTATGTTTTTATTCAAGCAAGAAAAATGTAATGTAGTTTCATTTTCTTAATTTACTTCAAGTTACTGCAAATCGGCTCTATTTTCATTTTTAACATTTTTCAATAATAACCACTCTTGGCGCGAGTGTCAAGAGAAAGCAACTATTAAAAAACCTATCAGAACGCTGTCGTTCTAAAAACCTTCAAAAAGCCGTTAAAACTCGAAGCCTTTATACGACGACGTATGAACTTCCCCTTTTCGTGGTGTTAAAGCACTCTCTCCCTCGCAGGAAAAAACGCGGACGGTGGTACGGCTACAGCATTGTATTTTTTTTTCCTTTTTCAGTTTTGTTCCATTTTTTGTACTTATTTTCTTTCTCTCTCCACTGTTTCGAAGCCAGCTTCTCTTTTATCGAACGCTTGAAGTAACTCAAAAAAAAAAAAAAACATCTACAGTTTTCTCTTCAGCAATGGAGATTGGGAGCGGTCGGATCGGTTCCTGCTCTAAAGAACACCAGAAAATTTATCAAGAGTGGTTCAACTTCGCTGATTCAGGTACGATTTTAGCTTTACTTTTTGTTCAAATTTTCGTTTTACTAATTTTTAATATCTTCTTTTCGGTAGATAATGATGGACGCATTACTGGAAATGATGCAATCAAGTTTTTTGGTATATCAAATTTATCGCGACCAGATCTCAAGCAGGTCAATATTCTTCTATTTTCATCGTTTTTGGTTATTTTTATTTTTATTTATTTATTTAAGTTCAGCTTAAACTTGAAGTATCTATTAAAAAAAAACATAAGGGAAGTTTTAATTGCTTCTGTTACTTGATCGTAATCTCCAAAAGTAAGTCTTTAATTGAATAATTGAAGTTTGATTTTCCGTAAATTTAGTCAAAATCCAAGGGAACTTAGAGTTTGATTACTGTTCTTGTTTCCTTTATGCTATTTTCTAAATGATTCAGCTACATTCTTGTTTTGATTCCTTAAAGGTGTGGGCGACTGCTGATTCTAAGAGACAGGGATTTCTTGGTTTCAAAGAATTTGTTTTTGCTATGCAGGTTAGGAGTTGCAAGTTTCTCTGGATTACGATATAGTATATATTGCTTATTGATTTCTTCTAATCTGACTTCTTGTTACTTTTAATGCTTAGCTGGTTTCGCTGGCGCAAGAAGGTCATCAAATATCACATGATCTCCTGAATGGTGATGGTATGATGATTTAGCATGTACCTCTTTCTGAATTGCATGGTTTGAATGTTTAATTCGTGCTGAAAACTTTTGAGGTGCATTTATTTATTTAGAAGCTGTTTTTTTGGTTGTTTTGCCAGTACATTTATAGTCTTGCATAATAGTCAGAGCTAATGTTAAGGTATGCTGATATATTGCAGTAGACTTTGAGAATATTAAACCTCCTGTGATGGAAGGCTTAGATACATTAATCATGGTATGTGGCTTCTTTCTTTTACCTTCTTAAACTCTATGTTCCATATGCTTAGCGTCTGGAATTTCTTATCATTTTGCTTGATTTATTCAGAGAAAGAAACAATCTTCAAAGTCAATTAGCCTTGAAAGCAATGGTATGACTTTCTTGTTGTAACCTTTGATGATTAGTTTACTCCGATTTCACTATCATATGTTATTTTTACTAGTTGGGGGCTTGCAGGTAGTTCTTCAAATCAAACATCACCTGCATCTCAATGGTTTTCTTCAAAATCATCAAAGAAGGTTTGTTTTGTCATTTTATAGTTGATCTTCCTTTTCTGCTGATGCTCTTGTTACTACCATTTTAGTCTAGGTATAGGGTTTAGGGCTATAAATAATTCCTTTATTTATATCAAATTCATATTTGTCTCTTTATTTTACTTCCATAACACTTATTTTTTTTAGCTTTGGTATTTGTGTTGTTAATGATGTTAATATCTGTCTAATTCCTTTACTTGATCCTTTTTTAGTTTGTTTTTATTTGTCTGCATCCTTAGCATGTGTAACTAATCCTTTCTTGTATAGAACAGATATCTTTGTCCTCTGTGACTTCAATTATAGACGGCTTAAAGAGATTGTACCTTCAGAAGTTGAAGCCTTTAGAAGTTGCATATCATTTTAATGATTTTGTATCCCCATTGTTGGTGAGTGAGTTGTAGATCCTACTCAGTTTTAACTATCCTTGACTATGTGCCAAAAGTTCTATTTAACAGCTCTGTAAAGCTAATCAGCTGGTTCTGATTTTCGTTTATTGCAGACAAACAGTGATTTTGATGCCAAACCAATGGTTATGCTTTTGGGTCAATATTCCACTGGGAAAACAACCTTCATTAAACATTTGCTTAAGACTAGTTATCCAGGCAAGTGATCCCCTCCCTCTCACTCTCACTCAGACAAATCACTAATTTAGAAGCCCCCCCTCCTTTTTCATTCATATATTTTTGTTATCATTTTCAGGAGCTCACATTGGACCTGAACCAACGACTGACAGATTTGTTGTTGTTATGGTAATTCAGAATTGCTGTTCTGCAGATCTAGCTTGGAGAGTTTCCATTACTTGGTGGTTTTAAAATCAATTATGGAAATTGAATCTTAATTTTCTGTATACTGTCTATACTGCTTTGTTTGTTATCATTTGATGTTTGCTGTAATTGTGGAATTTTGTTTTGATCTCGCGTGTTATGCACATACTCTCTTTCCCTTTATGCAGTCGGGAACTGATGAAAGAAGTGTTCCAGGGAACACTATCGCTGTCCAGGCAGATATGCCATTCAGTGGCCTCACTACTTTCGGAACTGCATTTTTGTCGAAGTTTGAGTGTTCTCAAATGCCACATCCAGTGAGTTAATTGTTCAATTCTAGTTTGCTGTGATTAATTTTTCTGCTTATATAGAATTTAATACCTTCTTTTCATGTCTGAAGCTGTTGGAGCACGTAACATTTGTAGATACTCCTGGAGTGTTATCAGGAGAAAAACAACGAACACAACGAGCCTATGATTTTACAGGTGTAACGTCATGGTTTGCTGCAAAATGCGATCTTATTCTTCTTCTGTTTGATCCTCACAAGTTAGATGTAAGTGATGAATTCAAGCGCGTGATATATTCTCTGCGTGGTCACGATGATAAGATTCGTGTGGTTTTGAACAAGGCAGATCAAGTTGATACGCAACAAGTAAGCATTTTGGCAGCCATGTTTCTGAACCACTAGTCTTTCTTAGATGCAACTACTGATGGTTGGATTTTCACGTATGGTTGGATTTTCATGTACCCATCTTTGCCTTTTATTGCAGTTGATGAGGGTTTATGGAGCCTTAATGTGGTCACTTGGGAAAGTCCTTAACACCCCAGAGGTTGTGCGTGTGTATATTGGGTAAGCTCTTTCTGCTCGTCAATCTTAATGACTGAAACAAATGTGTCCAAATGTTCATTGTTGCATATTACTTGAAACTTCTTTTAAACTATGATGCATCTTGGTCTTAAACTTTTTGATGTTAATATCTCATCTTTGGCAGTTCATTCAATGACAAGCCTGTAAATGAAGCTGCAACAGGACCAATTGGGAAAGAGTTGTTCGAAAAAGAACAAGAGGACCTTCTTTCCGACCTGAAAGACATTCCAAAGAAGGCTTGTGATCGTCGAGTAAGTTCATTGTACTAATTTTCCTGTGAAAAGAAATGAAGTTTTCTAAAAAAAAGATACGTGTTAAGGGGAAGTTTCGGTACTTTGTTTACCTGCAGATAAATGAGTTTGTGAAGCGTGCTAGAGCTGCCAAGATACATGCTTATATCATCGCTCACCTTAAGAAGGAAATGCCTGCTATGATTGGGAAAGCAAAAACTCAACAGAGACTGATCGATAATTTGGAAGGCGAATTCGGAAAAGTATTCTCTCTTCTCTATTGTGTGTGTGCGCGTGTGCATGCGTGTGCGTGCATGTATCAGTGCTTGCAAGTTTACATTGAATATTAAATTTGTTTATCATGCATCAATTTCTTATGCAAAAAATCTGTTTGTTATATAGGTTCAAAGAGATCATCACCTACCACCAGGGGATTTTCCAAATGTGGAACATTTTAAGGAGATTTTGTCTGGTTACAACTTCGACAAATTCGAGAAGCTAAAACCTAAAATGATTCAAGCTGTTGATGACATGTTGGGTTATGATATCCCTGAACTTTTGAAGACATTCAGGAATCCCTATGACTAACGACTGCTACAAATTTCTTATACCGAACATGATGCTCAATATTTGATTCGATTAACGACAATATCTCAATTCTACATTAGCAATCTTTAGCCAGATTTGTTGTAGATTATATCTTGTATTAGGTCCTAGAGCTGCTGTTCTTGGCGAGTTTTATGTTTCGATTTTTCTTAAACATGTAAAAAACGATGATCCTTAAACTAAGCTGATAGCTTTACGACATAATTATGGGATCAAAGATTTTGTGGGTCTGATACTCACACCTTAAACTACCACTAGAAGTGCAATAAAAGTTAAATTTTCTTAAATGTTTTGTAATTGATATAGTTTTTGAGGATTTTTATTCTTCTATTGGAAGTCTTACGGTCCTTCAAATTGTCCTCGTATCAGATTGCGACCATGATTTTGAAAGAAAAAGTGTAAAAATATGTGCTAGAAGAAGCCAATCTTTTTCTTTTGGAAAATTTGCATTCTTATTGAGAGGCATAACCTTAACATGTCTCCAGTAATGGTTTTGTTTTCCGACTATTGAAAATTATGGTGGATTAACAAAGTAAGAGTGTATTTTGTGCCTGAACAGGTGCAATCAACTAGCTGAGGTAGAGCTCTTTTTTTGTTGAGGGTTACAAACTTTCAACAAGTTTAGTATTATTTTCGATTGGGGTTTATCTTTCTACTTTACAGGAAGTCTCGTTGATTTTACAGAATGCTTAAATAGTTAGAATCATGTGCGTAGTAGACTTGTCGAGGGTCTAACCCTTCAACAAAGAAGAACATCCAAAAGGGATTTTTTCTCCTAATTCTATTGAAAGCCTTTACTAGTTTATAAAGTGAGAGCGTGTCAAAGTGCTGGAATAAATAAACTCATGCACAAACTATAGTCTAACTCAAACTCATTACCTATGGCATTTAGATCATTTATGAAGACCTTGCTTTATCATTTGAGATAGTTATATGTTGTAGGTTATAAGATCGAATCTAATCATGCCCAAACAATTCGATTTATTATGATAAAATTTATTTAGATGATATTAGACTCTCCTTTACGCATTATAGATAAAATCAAAAGTAAATTCACAATTAACAACTATACCTGTTGAGGCGACGTCAACAAATCTTACAACAAAGAGAATTCCATTAATTTTATTACTTTGCTAAGAACTTGAAGTGCACTTTAAAAGAAAAAAAAAAATCAAATCCTGGTCCTGATAAAAAACATACAAGTGAAAGGAAAACCAAGAATAAAAGGGTGAAATTTACATCTGTTTCTTATCAGTATCTCCCTTTCCATGATTCCCTCCACTAGTGTTGCAACCGTTGATGTTATTGGCTTTGCTTCCACCATGATCATGACCACCTCCAACCTTCAACAAGAATGTTTTCATTTTGAATAAATTATTTGTCAACTGGGTCCTTTTCTCTGATGAAATACAAGCACAACATGGCCTTTTCATAGGAGACTTCTTCTTGCTATTGCTGCGCCCAGATTTTCCAATATACTTTTTGATCTTCAACTTACATGCACACCTCTCTATCATATTCTTTACATAAAATAATGCCTTCTTTGCATACCCATCTCTTTTATTCCCCTTCGAACCATTAATGTTAGCTTCAACTCTTTCTGGTGGCTTAGTTGATTTTTTGCTTTCCCCCAAACCGCTGCCATTTTTAACTCTCAGACTAGAGACCTTGGATCCCATTTATTTAACAAAACAGAAAATAAAAAGAAAAAAAAGAACCCTGGAAATGAATAGAACTTCGAAATTTTCATTTTGGGCGGCAATAGAACGTGTATGACTTATAGGAGATGAGTTTGCAAAGGAGATGAAATTTCAACGAAACTGTGAAGAAGGTTCAGAACTATTTCCCTTGTACATCCAGCCATATATACTATAAATATAATGGCATTTGGATCTTAGGAATAAACATTACAAGGTATAGTTATTGTCAACTGAGGGTGTTTGATGGAGACAGGCAATGGAGGCTCCAGTCATTTTCAATCGATAATAATCTTACGTGGTTAAAAGCTTGACCCATTTCTTTGCAATGAAAATAATAATAGTATGTTGAATTCTACAACAATGAAACACTGCTTCTTCTTGTTTTGTGCTTTATAGTAATTATCGGAACACGGTAAGGGTAGTTTTGAAAGCATGATCAGCCAAAATGAAATTGGTTTTCTCTGTTGGGTGAAAGGAGTCCCAGAATATGTATTTATTGGCATCCGAACATGTAAATGGGTTCATCCTATCACACAGGTAACTCATCTCGAAGTATCCTGTCCCACAGCATGCTGTTGCCACATTCTCAAATCCTGTCATGTCGTAGAAATTTCATCAGTCGAGAAACACATGCAGGTTTAACTATGATTTCATGTTTCAGACAAATATGGTTGGGTAATTTATGTTGTCCTTCTATGTCTTTACCATTTTAATGCATGAAGTTCAATTATAGACATATATCTCCTTGTCCTAGGACTTTCCTTTTCTATGCAAGTACTATGAACTATTGCTAAGGACTAACCGAACAGAATTGGATTTTGGATCATTTCTAAGAGCTTATAGTAGGGGTTCGACATCACGAGTTGGATTCCACCGAGCTCCCGATTCAGCTCCGTGACAGAATCCTGCAACTTTTGATTGAAATCTTTAGCCACGTCGTTATACTCTTCGATACATGCACTTCCGTGCATGATATTCGTCGTTCTTTCCAACGGTAAACATCCCATCGGAGGAAGGCCGCTTATTGCTATCTTCCGAGCTCCCAGATTGTAAAGCTCCCTGATGAAATTGCTGGCAATTCCTATTAGAAAAATCTCGTATTTATCGACAGGGTACTCCGAAGATCGGGTTGGAAAAGTATAGTAGTTCTCTAGGAAGTCATTGGTTCCTATGCTTATCAGGTGCAGTGATTCACTCAAGTGATGATTAGCTATATCATTGCCTAGATACCCTCTTAGTTTATCCTGAAATTCTTTGTAGTACACCATTTCCTTCCAAAATGGTATCACTGACTGCAAAATCAATGGGAAAAAAATTGAGAAAATAGCTGAAGAAACCGATAATTTTATAACTATCAGCCATCCATGGCTTGACTTACTAGGACATCAGAAGTTGCATTGTCGTAACCGGTTCCAGCCGAAGCAAACGAGACTCCGGTAGCGAAATCTCTTATGTCAAACTTGGGATCCAAGTATGCTGGTATGGCTGGCTTGATACCGTATGCTTCCGAAATGAAGTCCGTGGCAATCCTACCATTGGAGAAACGTCCGGTTGGCTGACCACCGAAGTAATCCCGACCATAAGGCGCGAAATTGCTCTTCAAAACAGTGGATATCTGGTTGTTGTTCCCTGGATCCACCGTAGAATCTCCGAAGACTATAACAGCAGGCACCATTGCACTTATTTCACGCATTTCCACAAGTAGATAAACAAAGAAGAAGAATGAGAAGACCTTAATTGCCATATTTAATTTCTTTCCAAAATTGCAGGTTTGTATATATAAATAGGCAACAAGGGTTTGGTGAAGCTGGTGGGATATTGATGAAAGTGAAGAGTGAGAGGAAGTTAATAGACAATTAGACAGATGAAGTTTGTTGTGACTTTAAATTTTGCTCAAAGTAGGTGAAAGAGCTTTGTATTATTTGAGACAATGATCATTCATGACAATAACAATGTTTTATTGGCTGGGATGAACCAACTTGTTTTTGAGTTCCCTACATAGTATTTATACCAATTATAATGAT
This sequence comes from Gossypium arboreum, assembly GCF_025698485.1. Classification (NCBI taxonomy): domain Eukaryota; kingdom Viridiplantae; phylum Streptophyta; class Magnoliopsida; order Malvales; family Malvaceae; genus Gossypium; species Gossypium arboreum. The sequence continues at coordinate 109,885,424 of NC_069070.1, read as the reverse complement.
GGGTTTGAAGCAAAATTTTATTAATGAAATAAATTATGATTTTTATTCGGTAATTAATAAATTGGGAAATATTTATATGAAACACATGGCCTATTTTTTGTTGATGGTCGGATTCTCTATGGATTTGGTATTATTCTCGATCAAATTTTGTTTTTTCTTTTTTAGGAGAGTTTTGGTAAATTGATAAATTAAAAAAATTTTAAATCTTTGAATAAAAGAGAATCATAGTAAACTAAAGCATTTGTTAATATTTTTTTATTTTTTTATGTGCTTCATCACATATTTTACAAATCGAATATTGTCTTCTGTTTAAGTTTTGTCTTTTAAATTTGTTAAAAACCTTAACAGATTTACATAATGGGAGTATCTTGTAGTGCCTGAATAGACTGAAGCAATATGCTTCCTCATCACTAACCTAAATGCCAAAGGTCAGAAAATGTCGAGCTAGAACATATATAAACTCTTTAGTTTACTATGATTTTATTGGTTTAAGTATTTTAAAATACTCTCGTTTTGTAAACCTGTCAAAATTCTTGACAAAAATTAAAAGATAAAATACTAATTAAGAATAATACTAAACTTGTTTAAAGTGGGTAGCCCTAAAAAATAACTGATGAACTTTGAGGGATTAAAATTCAAACGAGCAGTTGAGCCTGCCTACCCACATGAGGAGGGGTAGTGATGAAAAACTTGAAGGGAGGGCCAATTGCTTTAGAACAGCTTTAAACGTTGCTTCTATAAGGGGATGAGAATCCATGCAGTTATAAGTTTGTAACGCCTACAAGAAACCCAGAAGAAATGATGTTGTTTCTGGTTATTTTGCTTGTAGGATTTAAGAAAGTTGGCATTGCAACGCAACCCTTGAGTCACATGTCAAATGTGACTCCCCATTTCTTTACTTTCCATCTTTCAACTCCCCTCCAAACCAACTATGTGGTTTTAGGATTCAATCTTAAATTTTTTTTTAAAAGTATTTTATTATATTTTTATAAGATAAAAATTATTTTATAAATTCTTTCCATTATATTATTCATAGTTTATTTTCAATTATGTAATGATGTTTCAGTAATTTTTCTATATAATTTATACATCATTTTGGTATTCTTTTACCTTAAATTTTGAATTTTGAATCTTAAACTTCAAACATTGAATCCTAAACTTGAATTTAGATTTAAAGTTCAAAGTTTAAAGTTTAAGATTCGAAATTTAATGTTCAATTAAAAATTTATCAAAATTATATATCAATAATATAAAAATTTATTAAAATATCATTAAATAACTAAAATAAACCATAAATAATATGACAGGAAACGCTAATAAAATAAAAATTCCCTGTATTTTTCAACTTATAATCTTCCCTCTAAGTAGAGTTTAAAACCAGTGACAATATAACAAATACTATTTCAAATGTTAATTGAAAATTAAAATCTTGACAAGGCAAAAACATAACAAAGGAAATGTCGAAATTCACCAATCCACATATCAAAACGACGTTGTTTTATCCCTACTAAGAGATGGTTAAGTCCAGCAACGAGTAAAATCAACTTCCATCTCTTCACGCGCCTTCTTTGTCTCTAATTCCTTTACCCCTTGTTTTTTTATTCTCTCTCTCTAAATGCCCCTCATTTGTCTTTTTATTTCCAAATTTGACCCTCTAGAACCGTCATCCTTCATCTTCAGAGATGTTGATGTCTAGGGCTTTGTCACGCGTTTCAAAGAGCGTTGGTGCACGCTCCTTGCTTCTCTCTGCTCTGCAGAAGCTTCAAACGCCAAGCTTTCCCACTCAGTTTCACTCTCTTGTTTGTCAATCTTCGAATAAGGTACTAAACATTGTCAGCAAATGAAGTAAAATAAAATAAAACCCTCGTATTTTTATGGTTAGTTCTGAGAGGGTTTTGATAGGGTTTAGGGTTTCGTTCAATTAGCTCAATTTTGATGATTTTTTAATTATTTTTTTCATAGGGGCATTGGCTTTTTATTGTATATTATTTGTTTTATCATGTTGAAATTCGCTGGTTTTGTTTGCAAGTTAGAAGGTTTAATTTCTTATGAAACTAAGTTCCTTTTAGGATCTTAAGATTCACAGTTCACACTATCTTTTTTTTCCCCTTTTCTTTGGTCTTTTTGATCGATTTTGCTGCCTTCTTATTTAAATTGTATGTTTTGATTGTGTAAAAGTTTAACACGAAGGAGTAAAAGATATAATTTTTGTTATTGCTATGGATGAAACATAACAAAGGAGCAATTTTACTAATTGCCTTAATGCAGATATTTCATTTGTGATTTAAAACTTGTAGACTCATTCTTCATATACTTTTGATTAAGATCTTGTTTAGTTTTAAGGTTCTCATGTTTTTTAAGTAATTGAGTGATCATATAGGAATTAGGATCCTAAACCCATATTTTTGGTTCTTGCAAAACATAATCACCCTTACATATTGACATAATTTTTCATTATATTGCCTTTTCTTTGAGGTTTGATGCACTATTATAGGCTGTATGTGCTTTCTTCTCTGTGCAGTTGGTTACAAACGATGTGTTTCTGCTGCATCATTCAAGCCTTAATTTCTCTGCATTCCAACAATATGGAATCTCTTCGACTGCCTCGCCGCCTGAGCCTCCGAAAAGGGAGCATGAGAATTCTGCACAAAGTAATGGTGAAGAGCCTGCAGGGCCAAGTGGGGGTACAAATCCTGGAGGGGCTGAAGTTACCGATCAAGCAAAAGAATCAGGTTTTAACCCAGGTTTCCAAGATACAATGCCTTAATCTGATAAAAGAAGGAGAGCTGCTAAACGGACTGTATTTTCTGATTCAGATTCAAGTTCAGATTCTGATTCCGAGAGTGATGGTGACTTATCAATGGCTGATATGATCAAACTTGTGGAGGAAAAAGATGGACTCTTGGAGGAAAAACAAAAGGAGATTGAACAAATGAAGGACAAAGTTGTTCGAACCCTTGCAGAAATGGAGAATGTTATGGCCAGAACACGACGTGAAGCAGACAACTCAAAAAAGTTTGCTGTACAGGTATTGTTGGTGACACAACATCACTTGATTTCTGTTGTATTCGGGATCTTATGAAAGTGATGAGAATTATTTGTCAATATGCTGCAGAATTTTGCGAAGGACCTATTAGATGTTGCAGACAATTTAGAAAGGGCTTCTGCCCATGTTAAAGGCAGTTTCTCTAAGATCGACGAATCCAATGATACTGCCGGAGCTGTACCACTCCTTAAGACACTCCTCGAAGGAGTTGAAATGACTGAGAAACAGCTTGGAGAGGTAATTTTTGTGACTCTTAACCAAAACTCAGTAGTTTGTTTCACAGCTTCCTATGGTGTTGTGAGTTCTCGTCAATCCAAGCTAGAGTTGGTAACTTCCTATACTTGAATTAGTAGGTTTGATTTCGGCATTTGTTCTTAGTAAGAGAGTAAAATTAGCAAACTAAAATCAATTCAACCATTGCAGCTTCATCCGAAAGTTTGTTATACACAGCCATTTGTGAAGTTAATTTGCAACAAGTTGTCTCTTGTCACTCTTGACAATGTTTGGACTCAACATGTGTTCCATAACATGTTAGAATTGTTACTGACCAGTTAGAAATGTTTTTGCTTTCAGGTGTTTAGAAAGTACGGGATCGAAAAATTCGACCCTACAAGTGAACCATTTGATCCAAACATGCACAATGCAGTATTCCAAGTTCCTGATAACTCCAAGCCTCCGGGCACTGTTGCTCATGTGTTGAAGGTATCTCTTTCTAATCCACTTTTATTGAAACCATTCCATTTACGTATTGTCCGTTAGAGCCGATTCAAAGTTAAATCTGGGTGAAGAAATATGATTGATAACCAAGAAGATTATTCAAATATAATAATCATTTACCAGATAGAATTTAACCATGAGCTGCTATTCAAACAGCCTTAAGTGATCTTGCCTCCTTTATTACAGGCAGGATACATGCTCTACAATCGAGTTATTCGACCAGCGGAGGTCGGTGTTACTCAAGCACTGGATCCTGATGCAGACAAGAATAACACAAGTAACAAAGACTCTGATGCTTGATGATAAACATGGTAAAGTTTCCATGGGCAAATTTTCAAAAACTTTGCCTATGTCATAAGAATTTATATATCATAATGAGGTTTTCACTTATGTTAAAGATTCATCTTTGAAAATTTGTTTCCTTATCAAAATTTTTGGCCTTCAATATCTTGTTTCACTGCCTAATAAAAGATGTCACAATAGGCTAAGCCTTTATGTAATACTTCTGCCTTAAAGCGTAATCCACATGATGAAAGGAGATATATATATCAAATCTAGGGGTTCTATTCTATGTATAATAGCTACAATGACAAGGTCTGATAAGTTGCAAACGACTGCTAAGGCTTGAATATACACCACACACTGATTATACGATCAAGCATATGTATGTACCTACTACTATATGGAGTGACCAAATATACGGATTCTTTTCAGCACATGAACCCTATCCCTTGAACTAATTACAAGTCAACCGATTGCCCAAAATCCCGTTGAGCTTGCTGGCTTCACCTGATCCACCTTCTCGCCAACAGAATTGTGGCTGCCGTCATGGCCTTTCAGACACAAACCTAAGTCCAAATTACCCATGCTTGAATCCTGCAAAACAGGTAGGTCTTTATCTTAATCCAGTCTTGAAAGGGAATTCAATGCTTCATTTTCAACTTTGAGCAACTCAACTATTATTTTAACAATACCAACTACGGGACAAGAATGTTCTTCCATAAACCATGACAAATTTAAGAAGTGCTGTTACCCCTTGTCATGGTCAAATTTTCCAGACAAGAATTGTCAACCACCATTTTTAATTCTTACTTCCATTTGAAAAGGTCATATTACAGTTAAGTTCAACTTTCAAACGCAATTAAGACAGTTCAAATAAGAATTAAAGGTGATACCTGAGTTTCTTTCTTCAAAATGTTATTCATGTTCAGCTCGTTATCAGTCTTGGAAGACAGCCAATCTGGGGATCGCTTGGTCTTATTCTCATCTGTCTTAGCTTCATTTTCAACCTGTTTTGCAGCAGCTGCCCTTCTACGCTCTTCCTCTAACACAGCAACCTGCAAAAATGACCATCAACAACCATTTTTATGATTACCACTGTTTTTTTTTTTTAAAGAACAGAAGCCAAAACACTGTGTCAGAAAAAATAAGTGAGAATATTCAAGCAGAATAAACAAATTAGTGGAATAACTACAGGGGAAAAAAAACCCATTTTTAACAATAAAATATATTGGAAATTCAAAGTCTTATGTTTGATTCCAAGAAAAAATGGGTAAACAGGTTATCATTTACTAAAGAAAAGTTAATGGTTTAGCTCCAAATTGAATCAAAAACATGAAATTTTAAATAACAGTGAGCAAAACCCTAGCTAAAACCACCACAAAAAGGACACGAAGCTTTATACACGGACAGATACGTGTACTTACAAGCATATATACGTATATTCATACACACACACTTACAGGGGTATAACGGTACTTGCGCTTTGGGGGTTGCTCCTCGTCCTCGCCATCGACGGCGGAGGACCCGGAATCAGCAAAGGAGAGTGGGGTCCACCTACAAAGTAGGATGCTGGAGGCGGCGGAACCGTTCCCGTTGGACTGAGAGAGTTTAGCGGTGGATGAAGGCGATACGTGAACCCACTTCTTCTTCCACTTCCTCACTGGTCCATTGAACACCGCCGTTGAACCTCCGTACCTAGCGGAAGCTCGGCCCAGCCTGGTGGAGCCCACTCCTTCCATTTCTATATTCCAGAGTTTGAAGATAATTATCAGGAGTTGCAAGCAGAGAGAAGAATTTTTTTTCGAGTGAAAGCGGAAGTGTTTAAAAGTGCTAAGTTCGTTTTGTACAGTTGTAGGTGTTGGGTTCGGTTCAGTAATTAAAACCAGACAGACGAGATTAATAAAGACAATAATCAAGCCTGTAAGAGAACGGCGTCGGTTCAGTTTGTACTTGTGATTAGGCCGGTAATAAATTAATTAAGTCCACGTGTTAAGCAAACATAAAACAAAGTTTAATGAAAGAGAAAAATTAAAATTATACATTAATTTTGATTTAATGTAAAATTTTATATAATTTAATCTAATTTTTACATATTATTAATATAATTAATGATATAATTTTATTTTATGTTTATATATTAAATACAAAAATAATTATTTTTATCTAATATAATAATTAATTTATATATTTATTTATTTAAATATATATGATTGAATCAAAATTAAAATTTTATATATACATTTGAACTGCAATTAAAATTTTATATATATAATTACATCAAATTATAATTTATGTATCAAATTACACGTTAAATCAAATCAAAGTTGTTATATAATTTTAAAATTTATTGGAAAACGACGGAAGGGAATTTATTTGTTCAAAATCAAATGGTTAATGAAACGCACCGTTTACTTCATTGAAAATCCTATCAAAAATAAATATCACACAGCAAGGTTGTCAAGTCTTTTTATCTTCAACAGCCAAAGCTTCAAGCTTTACCACAGAGCAGCCACAATGGAGGTCTGTGTGAACTCCACAAAAATCCTCAATTTGAACCAAAACACCCGTTTTTTCGTTCCCAGAAACTCCATTTCTCATTCTTTAAAAAACCCAATTCTCCAATTCAATAGCAATGTCCAAAAAAGACCCTTAAATTATCCTCTTAACCAACGCTCTTGTTTTTCCCGCCAAATTCGGTCGCTTCAACGGCCAATCTCATCTCGGATTAAGGCTGCACCAGCTTCTTCAGCGACTTCTGGATCCGAGACAGATAAGCTTCCAGCTGATATAATGGTCACTGAGACTCAAGAGCCTAATTCAAGAGTAAGATTTTAGCGGTCTGTTCTATTGATATTTTCATAATTTGAAGTTTGTGTTTCTTAATATAATTTCTTTTTATTTTTTATTTTTTACTGAGACAATTAATAGTTGTTTTCTTTGTTTTATTTGACTTCTTTTGTAGGTAAGGTTGAGTGTAGAAGTTCCGGCTGCAGTAGGTGAGGATTGTTACAAAAGGGTCCTAAAGGAGTTTATGAAGCAAGCGAAGGTAATTTCTTGGTCAAAGTTCAGTTTTAAGTGGTGCTGTAGTTTTGTCATTTGTAAGGTCATCTGGTTCATGATAAAGCCTTCTTCGTTTACAATTTCTTGATCTCATGCCTCAAACTTTTATGTTGATTATATGATAATATCCATAGTTTTGCTGTTTAATTCTCCCCCACTTTGCTATATGTAGTACTAGCACATTCTTTGTTAGTATGCTGAGATGCTCTTATGTAGCTGTTTGCTTTTTTAGATTCATTTTGAATGCTGAAATTCATTTCGTTTTTAACATGAACCAGATACCCGGATTTCGCCCAGGGAAGATCCCGGAGAGTATTCTTCTTAATTATGTAGGTGAGGAAAGTGTTCAGAAGGCCACAGTAGAATCCATTCTGAAAAGAACCCTCCCTCATGCGATGTCTACGGTATGGTTACTAATGATTAGGCCGGTCTGGTCTGGTTATTGTTCCCGAGCTTCGGCCTATACATTGTTAAGAATCAACTTGCTGATATTTGGTTGATCTTATTCTATAGGTAACCGGAAGAGCTTTGAGAGATTCGGTTCGAATAATCACCAAATTTTCCGATATGGAAAAAAGCTACTCTTCTCTTAGCTCTCTTAGGTTGGTAAATATTACATCCATAAATATCACTTTCATATGCTCAAAATCATTCCTGTTAGATACTTGAGAGAGACAGGGAGAGGCTTTTAATAGGTGGCAAGACTTGCAATATTAGTATGCATATGCCTCTACCAGCAATGATACAAATGGTTATTAATTTGATTTGTTTCTGCAGTTACGATGTGATTGTAGATGTGGCACCTGAAGTCAAATGGATATCCGAGAACGGATACAAAAGCATGAAGATTGTCGTCGAAATAGACCATGACATAGAAGCTGAAAAAGCCTGTGAACAGGAAATAAAACGCCGCCACAAGTCCTTAGGCACACTGAAAATTGTAACTGACCGAGGACTACAGGTTACTCATTTTTTAGAAAAAACCCTTTCTTTGTTCAAAATAGTATTAACCGCTGACGCTTTAACTTTCCTTGCAATCGATGTTTTCGGTGTCGATTGTCTCATATTTGTTTATGAAAGATGGTTATCATAGAGGTCTTATAACTTATGGAAGGTTCAAATATTTTCAGGTTGGTGATCTCGCAGTCCTTGATATATCAGCAACAACTATTGATCAAGATGAGTCTAAGGTTCAAAAAGTTCCAGCTGCAGAGAGTAAAGGTCTGCCAATACGAGTCCAACTGCCCATTTTTTCCTTTTTACTGCACAAAGCATGTTTATGTCTACCCTAGTTTTATTTTATTCAATTCTCTCCAGAATGTCAAAATATATCAATGGTCGGAATTGATATTAGAATGAATATTTGAAAAAGAAAATGCCAGTTCTTTCGATTTACAAAGACTTGTTGAAAATTTCTGGCATTCGATCTCATTATGTCTCTATGTTTCCAATACTGTTTCTGCATATTGCATATCTGTTTACTAGCTGTTTTTCTTCTTTTTGTAGGTTTTCAGTTTGATACAGAAGATGATGATAAAGTACTTCCCGGTTTCCTTGATTCAATAATCGGTATTCGACAAGGTGAAACCAAGTCCTTTCCATATGTATTCCCAGAAACATGGCAACAAGAAACTCTTCGGGGTGTTGAAGCTCAATTTACTGTGAGTTCCATTTTGTTTTATGGTTTCCAAGTTGTCATAGTTTTTCTCATTTGCTAAGTTTAATGAAAAAGATCAGTTAAAGGAATTGACACGCAATGGTAATTGATTTGGTGTTAATGGAATTTATATGCAATGGTATGAAACTCTAATCTTATTACCTTTCTTGGTTTTCTTATAGGTTGAATGCAAAGAACTATTCTACAGGGATTTACCCGAGTTAAATGACTCTATTGCCGATAAGCTTTTTCCCGGTTGCACCGACTTAAACCAGGTTATCGATATGATATGAACTCACACACCATTATTTTCCAATTCTAAATCCGAAAAATGCATTGACACGAATTTTTTCCGCCGCACAAATCTGCAGGTCAAGGAGTCGTTATTGCAAAAGTGCCAAGAAATGGAGCAAGCTGCGAAAGACCAAGCAACGGATACTGCAATTCTAGACCAGCTTTGCAAGGTTATTGATATACTGACGATTATTAGTTTAATGTAATTTCAGGTCTCTCTTCGTCTTTTCCTAGAATACTAAACTTTTACATCATGATGTTGAATCAGATGGTTGAGATCGATATTCCCCAATCCTTGTTTGAGGAACAAGGTAGGCAGCTTTATGGAGCTAGACTTCTAGAGATTCAGGTAAAAAAAAAAAAAACCATTTACCTGTTTATGTTTGTCACTTGTCTGCTTTTTTCATTTGTTCATTATTTTGGCATTGGCAGGCGAATGTAAAGCTAAATGAACAACAGTTGGCTACTCTATCAAGTCCTAAGGCGGTGAATGAGTTTCTGGAGAACCAGAGAGAGAACATAATAAACTTGATAAAGCAGAATCTCGCAGTAGGAGATATTTTCAAACGTGAAAATTTGCAGGTAATGTATATTGCTTCCAACTTTTGACATAATCGATATGATTGACTTGTAACTAATAATAATTGAACATCAAAATTCCTTTTCAATATGTTCCTTCTCGGGTTTTCTATGTAGTTTTCAACTGAGGAGCTTGTGAAAGAGGTACAGAATTCGGTCGCCGAATTCAAACGACACAAGCAAGAATATGATGAGGAACGCGTGAGGGAACAGGTCCAGTATTCACTTCTTTTCTTTTACTTCCTTACACATTTTAAACTGAGGGAAACATGCTTCACTCTTCCTTGTTTTCCACTAGAAGATTATTTAGTGCAGTGATGATATGATGATGTCCTTTTGAAATTGTTTAGGTACAAGATGTGCTAGAGGGTGCAAAAGTGCTTGAATGGCTTAAAGAACATGCAGATATTCAGTATGTAACTAGATAAACAGAAAAGAAAGAAGAAAATTCTGCCCTGGACCGAATCAGGGGTGCATTCGGATTAGGGGTGACTGTCAAATTGCCGACAAAAAGTAATATCTTCATTTATGCAGAATAGAATCTGCATTTGGTTGAGAAACTATGAGACGTAGATTCTTTCAAAAGATGAAGCAGTTCAATTTGTGATCAACCTTGTATCAGAACAAACATCTTTCAAAACATCGAGTTTTCCCGAGTACTAAGTTTGCTTAGGTCCTATGTTTTTTTTTTTCCTTTTTCATCATAAACATGAATATATAATCCTACTCTTTGGTGTCATAAGACTAAGTTCACCAACTGTAAAAGTTTACCTTGTTGAAGATGGAAGGATCATGCAGGAGACATCCGAAGACTGTAATCAAGTCCAACTGTAACTGGAGAAGCAAAAAGTGTTTTGATCGCAATCACCTTCAAAATGCATTTGAATAAACTTCAGTCCCATCCAAACATTCTCTCCTGCAATATCTGTCCTAACTTCATATACAGTATTTGCTGCTCTTCCAAGGTAAGGCTGCTTAATATCTAGAGCAGAAGAGGGGGGAGCAAGACAAACATAAGATCACACTCGGTTCTTGTATGAAAAGACGCCTCATGTTTCGGAAACTAGATAAGAAAAGGAGAAGAATCGAATCTTTTAATTTCCATATATGATGAGAATAAGTGGTTACCTCGCTCATAATTGTCTCAACTGTATAATCTTGGGGAACAACAAACGATTGATGATAGATGTATGCAAAAACAGCCATTACCATCTGGAATACAACACATTAACCATATTTAACAGAAACAATGATACAGAAAACTAGCCACAGACAATATAAACGGAAGATAAATTCAAAAACATGATAATTGATATGTAGAATATAAGGATGCCGTTATGTTTTAGAAATCAAGTCATGCAACTAGCAGCTTGCCTGGCAGTCCATTCGGTCGGTAAGTCCACCATGCCCAGGTATACTATCACCAAAATCCTGTGTAACCCGACATGAAGTTGGTCAACGTGGTTGGCAGGGGCATGGAAAAAGTTCTTCAGTTTTACTATTTAGACAGCACAATAGTAAACAATATGTTCACCTTAATCTTAAAAGCTCTCTTGAAACCACTTGCGAAAAAGCCACCAAATGGTGCAATAATTGATGCAAATAGGCCCAGCCATAAAGCATGCCACTGAACTGGCAGAATTGCTATCTCTGTCCATGGCAACTGCAACATATTACCAAAAGTAAATTACTCAGCAGCTCATATTTTGTTAGAAAGATTAATACTCATAATTCTAATGTCAAGAACTCGGCCATGGATAGCATTGACTATACTGGGCTATTACAACAAGCGGGGCTTGTTAGTCCATTTCGTTCATCTACATGCAAATTGTTAGGTATAGATGTTGCTAGTGCCATGTATTGTGACCAGTGAGACAACATCCCACAGTCAAGGAAAATTTATCAATGACATAAACATATTTGAAGGGCTTATTTCATTTTTGGTTGCTTATCTAATTTGACCATTCATATTATTGTTTCTAGATGGCTCACTCACCCATGGTAACAACGGATAATACTCTGGCTTAAAAAGTGGACCAGGATCACAGTGAAGCCAACCGGTTGATAAATCCTGCATGCATTTAAGTCATATTATCATTATCAGAATATACAACTTTTTTCTTGATTAAAGACGAATCTGTTCCATGATGTGTTACCTTCCTAGGACATGTCAGCCACTGAAAGCTACCATAGATATTTGCGAGCTGCATAAAATGATTGTGAAGAATCTATGTCACCAATACATCACAGAACGTAAGGTTGTTGAGAGATTCATCCCGGTTCCCATTGATAAATCAGATGTTGACAACATTTATTACTAGTTCTATTTTCAACACAATTCAGATAAACGGTTTCCCCCAGATGATAAAAAGCACTTTGTGATTAGACTCAATTGATGGATTTATAAACACCTATTTCAAGCACACACTGCATATCATTTGCAGCATAAAAGGCTTATATCTCAAGAATTAATCTAACATCAATGGAACAAAAACGAACCAGGAATTAGGAATCTTTTTTTTTTCAGTTCTATCCAAAACAAGTTGAAGACTATGTCACACTAGCCAAGTAAAAATTCTTACCACAAATGCTGAGATTGTAGTTGCAACCGATGCACCAATGAAACCCTCCCATGTTTTCTTAGGAGATATCTTGATCAAAGGAGTTTTCCCAAAAAAGAAACCGAAGAAATATGCTGCAACATCATTGACAGCAATTAGTGATGCTGGGAGAAGGAACCTGCATAAATGAAACAAATCAATTAATCAGCAATTAATTATGACCCATATCCTATATGGGAGTGCCAATAAAATTACTTGAGCATCTACAATGTTATTTCGGTTTGCAAATTACCAGAAGATGCCTTCAAAAATGTTGGCCACAGTAAATGCAGACTGAGTGAAAACAACAATAAGAATCATGTGTGTCCATGCAAATTGCCCAAATTGATACTTGTACATCTTCTTCTTTAGTGTAAGAATGAACCACATGAAACCTGAATCCAAAACAAATTGAAACCCTTTCAATTCCGAAGAGAATATAAGTTCAGTAGTTCTCAGATCGTTAGGATAATCAGGGAAATGGAGATAACAAGGGAATGCAGGTTACTATTCTGATTGACTCAAATTCCAGAAAACTGAAAAGTAACACAAGACTTAAATTTCTAGACAGCCAGGCAAGTTAATAGACACTATTATAATTCAAAAAAAGCAAGCACAGACAATCAAGATGAAATTGTTCAGGGGCTTATATGCACAGGGAACGGGTGTCTTGCTCAAAATCGAAATAAATACAAACCTGCTATGTATGAGAAATAACAAATAACCATCTGATACTTGATGAGCCTACTCACAAGCCTGTAGAAAATTTTATCTGAAGTTACTGTATTCACAAGCCGGTGACTAAGAATGCGACCATATACAAAGAGCATAGCCGTAAAGTAAAAGTGCCTGCAAGGACATAAAACACCACCAGATATCAATCTTTTTAGGTGCTTATCACAACAAGAAACTTGCATCATAATCATTCTTACCAATTCAAGAGCCTGAACCCCGGCAGGTGTTTATCTTCGTGAGATTTTCTGAGTAGATTGAAGAGCTCCCTTGCCATGAATATTTGGATAATAACAACCATGGCCAATACATAAAGATGACCCAAATAGATAACGAGGAGGAAGAACCCCAGCATCCAGAGAGACGAACAAGCTCGAATCCACATTGACCGGTATTTGTTGTGATCATTTACTAGTAAAAGATGTCCGTTTGTTTTGCTCTCATCAGCTGGAAACTGCTTGCAAAGAACACCATCATCAATCATCATGACACTTTCACCACTCAAGGAGAAAACAGAAAGAAAAAGGGATCTTAGCACTTAAAAAAGCACAAATGGCACAACATAACATGCATCCGAACTCGCCACAGATGTTCAGTTCCCAACCAAGTTCTGAAATTCATGATACGAATAGCACAACACAGTCCCAAATCTGCTTCTAACTTATATGTTTCATTCACTCGTTCATATGCAAATCCATACGAAAAGCACCTACAAACATGCCTGAACTATGCCAAGCAACAAAGATAGAGAGAGACAGGACATGAAAATAAGCATATATTTCTGTAGTAATAGAGTACGAACCTCATTGGACCGTCTTCGGTGCCGAGCTCGAGCACTAGTAGGTGTAGATGGTGCACTGTTATCCTTCTGCATGTTTCCTTTATTATTATATAGCCTTATGATAACCTTTGAGACAATATAAACAGACCCCTGCATACCAATCAGCAAAGAAATGTGAAGCAAACATACACACGAAAGAAACCACTGCAAGGATGCAATTTTTAGGAATAAAATTAGAGTAGCAGGCATTGACCCATTTACATATTTATTTGATTAGATTTCTTCCTTTGTTTCTTAAAAAACTGAAAGGGAAATTCAACTCACTGCTCTTTCTTATATCAGTGTTTTCAACTTTCTTTCAAGAATCTCAAAAACGTATACTACTGAAACACAACATTTTCAACATAATAGAAAATGAAAACAATAAAATGCAAATCGATTACACTACACAAAGAATCAAGGTGAAGCCTTACGGTTGTAATAAATGTGAAAGGTTTAGACGTTCCTTGATTGCAAACCCAGAAATTGTTAGGGATCAAAATGGAAAAAGAGAAAAAGAAAGAAGGAAGTGAAAGAATGTTATTATGGATTTGGTTGTTCCACCGATTCATGGGACAGGAAACAAAAGAGAGTGAAAGAAGAAACATGAACAAATTCTACTCTTCTTTACGGGACCCAGATGATTTGCAACTCCATCCGTTAGACAGCCACGTGGATTTCTCCATTCTAGTGGCCACGTGTTATTTCATCTCTAAACTGTTCTGGCCCAACATGATTCAAATGGGCTCAAATCACCGATCAAGTCTGAAGCTAAATAATATGATTTTTGAAGATGGGCCTTTTGACTAATCAGAATAGCATCGTTTTTAAGGGTCTATTTAGATGAGTGTTTATCTCAAGTGTGATGCGTTTAATTGTTTTTTGTTTCACTTTATAATACTGTTATAGTATTTAATCTCACCATCACCACTACTTTTACACTAATTATAAATAAACACATAATCCATCCAAAGAGAATCTACATTTAGATTGTGGGTCCAAAACTTTCTCTTGGTTAATGATCTATCCTTTCTTTGGATTTGAAGAGATGGTGATTCGTTGCTTTAACTTTAATTGCCGTATCTTATGTGCCATTATCTGAACTTTGATATTTTGTTGCGTTTCCTTTATATATATATATATATATATGATAATTACCGTCCAAATTGAAAGAAAAACAAAAGGGAAATGCTTCAAACTTTCGAACATATTCGACCATAAATAGGTAAGTAAAATTAGTTTTTTTTTCCTTGTAATTTTTATAGATTTGAGTTCATAAGAGTTTGATTTAGCTAGCTTATGTACCAATGTGTAAGAGTGTTAAAGTTTTGAAAAGTTATCATTTTTGATTTCTTGAAGAATTAGGTGTGAAATTGATATATTTTAAGCTTGGATTAAGAAAATGACTAGATTGTAAATTAATCTAGCTTAATTATTAACTTTGTTACATTAGGGATCAAATTGAATAAATTAAAATATATCATGAAATTATGTTAGAAATAGAAAGTATAAAGTCCCTAATGAAAGTATGTGAAATCGAATTCTAATTCGAAGCTCGGAATTAGAAGTTATGGTTATTTAGAATTCAGAGACTAAATTGAATAAAATGTAAAATTTTAGGAGTATCGTAAAATGAGTTTGTATAGATTTATTCATGTCATGGCATAATATGAAAATAGTTAGTATTGATTGAATGTATAAAATAATTGTATAGATCAATAATCAGATCAAAGCGGAGTTAATCAAGGAAAAACTAAAATTGTTTATTAGTCCCTAAAGAATCAACTTGTTTGATGTTTTCATCAGGTAAATTCATATAGAACTTACTATTTCACTTTGTATTATATGTGTATGCTTGTGTTTAATTTAGTATAAATATTTGTATATAATTGAAATATCATGGAATTTGATATAACTGGCTAATAATGGACTGAATTGGACTACTTGTAATGTTGGTTATTATTTAATAATACAGGATATAAATGTGTAAATATGGATGATTACATGATATGGAAACATCTTATGTGACCCCTTTATAAGGTATGTTATATAAGTATAAATGATTACATGGTTGATATTGAAATATGTAAAAACTTGGTGCCCGTGTGAACTTAGTAAAAGTTAAGATACGATTGGCATGTCAGTAAAGTTTTGTGCGCATTTGTACAGGATATATCACAGATGTTAATGAGATCCAACATTATTGTGGATTCTTGGATATTATGTGACACAGGTTTAGCTCGGATAAGTAACCTGATGTGTTATGATATTGGTTTAGCTCGAACAGGTAACCTGATATATATACTCAGCTCAGACGAGCAATTAGTATGGTGTATTTTACCTATGTATCTGAGTCTATTTACTAGGTTTCATAGCGCAAAATGATATGGGATTGAAAATTGAAAATTGAAAATGTGATGAAATGGACTTGATATTCAAATTGAAAAGTCATTGAATGGATTGAATTATAAATTATATATTCTTATGTTTGTTGATAGCAAATGTGATTGAATTGAATTATGTAAGCTTGATATAATCTTATGATTTATTTAATGAAATTGCCATTTTGATAGGTTACATGAAAGTAACATGAATTGGAATGCTAAGTTACATGTAGCATCTAAAGTTCATGTTATAAATATTTGCTCAACTTTTTGGTGTATTTAGTGCCATGTTCTAACCAAAGTTAGGTCAAAGTAAGGTAGCTTTAATGCTTATTGTAAAATAAAGTGAGCGTAGTATTTTCCATTTGAACTTACTAAATATTCTAAATGCTTACTCCCGTTGTTTCCTTCCCTTGTAGATTGTCACATTGTGGAACTTGTCGAGCTGAATCAGCTAAGAATCATGCACTATCAACAAACATTAGATTTGTGTCTATTTTGAGTTTAGACATTACGATATAGTAGTATCTTTTTGAGTAAATGGTCAAAGTTGATGCCTTTGTGATTAATGATCATAAGTTTTTGGTGTGGTTTTGAATGCCAAAGTTTTTACTTGGAATATCTAGTTGGATGAATGAACTTATAAATGGTATATATATATATATATATTTATATAATTAAGCATGTTATATAGTTTGGTATGTGCTTGATCATTTCAAGTCAAGTTTATTAAGTTGATTGGTTCTTAATTGCATATTGAACAGGATTGAGATAGTAAATTAAATGATTAATGCATGAATGATTGAATTAGAAAATTGGTTAGGTCTAAATGATGAATGCGTATTGAATGTCATGTTAAATGATTGATTGAAATTGTAGTGAACTTGTTTGGCATGTTTTGGTTAGGTAAGATTGCTAGTTGGTTGTTAATGTTGAAAGGTTTTGGTTTGAAGCTATGGAATAGGTATTAAAATGTGCATTTTGTCAAAAACAAGGGCTACGTCTTGATGACTAACATCCCATGTCATAACGTTGGCTAATAGTGAAATGACGTCGCGACGTTGATATGCATGAAGTTACGACGTGACTTACTGTATTGATGACATCACGACATGAAAATTGTGAGGTCGTGACATTGGCCCGAGATTTTTCAAATTTTACAATTTCGTCTTATTTCATGCTCGGGTTAATAAAAGAGCTCTCATAAGCTCGTATAAGACCTAGAAATGATTGTATAACATAAATTGAATGTGATTAATGCTTAATTACATGTGTAAATGATTAAATATTACCTAAATGACTTAAAACCTTATAAATCAAAAAATCAAAACTAACGCCAATATTTAAAAGGGTAAGCTGCATCAACTTTTTTTGGTTACCTAACTATCAACTTTTTTTAATTTGGTCACCCAACTCATTGAGATTGTTTTTTCTATCCATTTCTGTTAAGTTCCATTAAATCTCGTATGGGAGGGTGACATGAAAGTTGAAAATGGAATAATAACAAATTTAGCCCTCAACTCTTACATATTATATCGGTTTAGTTATAATTTTAAAAAATTAACCCTCAAAATTTACAAATGGTCTCAATTTAATCCTCAAAGTTTACCTTCCTCTTCTGTTTCTCCCACCAGCACTACCATCATTGCCTCCACCTCCACCCTTCTCCAAAAAAAATTCCTCTGTTGTTTCTATTTAAACCTAATTTATCGTTAAATTTTGAAGAACTAAAGTTATTTGCGCTCAAAATATGTGCTACTATTTAACGACAAATTATGTTCCAATAGCAAGAAAAAAGAGAAGTTTTTTTTCGAGAAAGGTAGATGAAGTAGAGGTGGAGGCAACGATAGTAGTGGTGGTGGAAGAAGCGGAAGAATAAGGTAAATTTTGAGGATCAATTTGGGACAATTTGTAAATTTTTGAGGGTTAACTTTTTAAAATTATAATTAAATCGATATAATATGTAAAAATTGAGGGCTAAATTTGTTATTATATCGATTTTTTAACTGTTATGTCACTCTCCCATCAAAGATTTAATGACACTTAATTGAAATGGACCAAAAAAAAAATCTCGATTAATTGGGCGGCTAAATTAAAAAAAAAATTGATATTTGGTTGACCAAAAAGAAAATAAACAATAGTTGAGTGACTAAAAAAAATTGAACTATAGTTGGATGACCTGTGATGTAATTTGCCTTATTTAAAAAAAAAGTTAGCTTTTATGTAAACAAATTATCACGAGGTTTAAATAGTAAAAATACCTTTCATTGGAGATTGTTTTTATCCACTAAAGCTAAAAGTAACTCAAGCTAAGTTTTCTTCTTTTTGCTTTTTGGATATTTTTAATTTCATCTTTGTATAGGTAATTCAAGAGTATTTTTTAAGCCAATAATGTTGTCCATGCAATTTTGTTTTTAATATCTTGTAGTTTAAATTGATTTTATATATTATTTAATTCTTTGTAAGTATGGGACAAAACAATACACGATTATTATTCACTTTTTCACATATTAATTTCTTGAAATATGAAAATATCAATTATTGACAATTAATGGAAGAAAAATAGCTACAAGAGAAAGAAAATTAAATCTTGAACAAGATGCGTTGTTTAAAATTATAATTGAAAGAGTTAGTTCAAAGAAAAGTTGTGCATTTTTTACTGATGAACCGAGAGGTACGTGTAAAACATTTATTTATTAAGCTTTACTAGCATATGTGAGATCAATGCTATGACATCTAATGTAGTTGCAACAATATTATTTGAAAGGTGAACAGCATATTTACAATTTGTTTTGTTATTAAATCTAAAGAGATAAAATTTTATGATTTATCTAAATAAGATGTAATTATAGAGTTATTACGTAGAACGTCTTTAATTTTATGGCAAAAATATTTGCATTGAAAAAGTTGATAGTTGATTAAAGTTTTAGAAATATTATGAATAGTATAATTTTTTTAGGAAAAGTAATTGGTTTTGGAAGTGAATTTCATCAAGTGTTACCTCTTATCCCAAATGGTAAAAATTAGATCACGTGGATGTGAAAAAAAAAAGAATCAATGATAAAATTGCATATCTTGAGGAGTACACTAATGTAAACATGAATGTATATTTAATAATAAATTACTTAAATGAAATTATTTGATATTACAATTTTATTTTAATAATAAATTTCAGAATTCATGCTAAATTTAAATTTTAAATAACATTTTCAATATTTTATTGAAAAATATTTTATATTTATATTTTAATAATAAAAATATAGGTTATAATTTATAAATATTCATTAACAAATATTTTATAATATAAAGTATGAATATTTTAATAATACAAATATAATTTTTTTCGAATCAAATATAAGTATTTTTCAAATGCTGCTTTAATCCTCTAACTTCTATGTGCCACTATAACTCACATACATGCGAATTAAGTTTTTAATTAGGCATTAAATATTGCTATATGTAAGGTAAGATCATTATTATAAGATAAATTTCAATTTACAAAATACAATGTTTTGTAATATTTTGTTCTAACAAATATAATTTAAGCCAAGTTTGTTTTATTAAAAATAATTTTTCACTAATTGTTTTTTAAAAACTTATCAAAACAATATAAATATTTATGTAAAATTTGTTGGGAAGAAACCGAACAACCGAAACAAAGCGAAAGCACAACCGGTGTTCTTTCTCTCCTTATAACTCCTGTCAAAAATTATGGCAAGCACAATAGCACAAGATATGTTCTCTAGCAACCTTAATCAACCACAAATCAACTAATGCAACCACAACAAAAATAAATAGAGACACCGGTATTTTTACGTGAAAACCCCTTTAAATCAAGGGTAAAAACCACGGGACTTTAGAGTCCGATCAAGAGTTCCACTATCATCAAATGTTCAACTACAAGATCACAATATCAAGCCTACAACAAACATTCAACTCCAACAAGGCTAACAATATATAATCTTTAGCAAAAGAGAGAAAAATGAGAGAATATCACCAAAAACGCAGCTGCTGAAAAATGGGTATTTTCGATGCTACAAGACTCGGATGAAAAATCCGACCGTACAAAGTCAAGAACACCTTATCGCCTAGCTGCTGTCCAAAAATCAGCTCAATCGAACCACGGCTGTACCTTTGATCGAAGAGTTGATCACTGCTGCACCAAGCTTGAAAAACTGAAATTTTCTTCTCTCTTTCTCTCTGTTTTAATTTGAGATTTTTTTTTTGTTTTAGCTCTACAAAAATTTCTGCCCACATCACCCGTTAAAAGCCCCCAAAAAATGGCTTTTGACAAAACCAAAAAGAGACAATAAAATGTGGCAGAAATTATGGGTTTCCCACATAGTGGGACCCACACCTAACAAATCTCCCCCTCCAACTATGTGGGGAATGCCTCCATGCCGGAGGTCAAACAACATGCTTCAAACTTTCCTCTTGGTAAGGCCTTCGTCAACATATCAGCACCATTATCATTAGTGTGTATCTTCTCAAGCTCTAACAGCTTAGCTTCAAGAACATCTCGTATCCAATGGTACCTCACATCAATATGCTTAGATCTAGCATGAAAAGTTGAGTTCTTACCAAGATGAATAGCACTCTGGCTATCACAGTACAGGACATACTTCTCCTGAGTAAAACCAAGCTCATGCACAAACTTCTTCATCCAAAGCATCTCCTTACACGTTTTGGTTCTTTGCAATGAACTCGATTCGGTGGTGGACAATGCAACACACTTTTGCGATCTCGATTGCCATGCCACGGCTCCCCTGCATAAGTGATTAAGTAACTCAAGTAGATCTCCTCGAGTCAATGTTTACGGCCATGTCCGAATCAGATACCCAACAAAACGGGTTTCTCATTCTTTGAAACAAAGTTTCATGTTGGAAGTGCCACGAAGATATCTCATAATCCACTTCATTTGTATTCCAATGCTCTCTGCTGGATTAGAAAGAAACCGACTAAGCGTACCAGCGGCATAAGCCAAGTCGGTCTCGTGCAAACCATTGCGTACATCAAACTACCCACGGTGAAGAGTAAGGAATTTTCGCATCTCTTCCTTCTCCTTTTCGTGGAAGGACTATGCTTAACACTCAATCTAAAGTGCATAGCAAAGGGAGTATTCACCGCTTTAGCTTTGTCCATACTAAACCTTTGAAGTACTTTCTCAATGTACCTCTCTTGTGATAACCATAATTTCTTGGCCTTTCTATCACGTGTCGGTCTTATGCCAAGAATTTGCTTTCTTTGCCCCAAATCTTTCATTGCAAAGGATTTACTCAACTCTTGTTTCAACTTCTCAATTCTAGAAGCATTCGGCCAACAATAAGCATATCATCAACATAGAGCAAAAGAATAATAAAATCATCACCAGAGAATCTCTTAACAAACACACAATGATCAGAAGTAGTCTTCTTGTAGCCTTGCTCCCTCATAACAGACTCAAACTTCTTGTACCATTGCCTTGGAGCTTGCTTCAAACCATACAAGCTCTTCTTCAATCTACACACAGTCCTCTTTCCTTGTGCAACAAAACCCTCTAGCTGCTCCATGTAAAGCTCTTCTTCCAAGTCACCATGAAGAAAAGGTTTTCACATCCATTTGTTCAACCTCCGGTCATAACAAGTCGCCAAACTCGATATAGTTCTGATAGAGGACATCTTCACAACCGGAGAAAATATTTCTTCAAAATCAACCCCCTTTTTCTAAGTATAACCCTTGACGACCAATCTAGCTTTGTATCGTGGAGATGAAGACTTCTCTTCTTGCTTCAACCTGTAAACCCACCGATTATTCAAAGTTCTTTTGCCCTTAGGCAGTTTCACCAATTCAAAAGTATGGTTCTCATGCAAGGATTGAAGTTCGTCTTTCATCGCTTCAACCCACTGATCTTTGCATTCACTCTCCATAGCCTCTTCATAACATTTAGGTTCTCCCCCGTCAGTCAAAAGAACATATTCATCAGGAGAATACGACGGAAGATCGTCGATCTCGGAAGACCTTCAAGTGGAACTATTGGTGGAGCTATAGGTGCTTGTTGTTGATCATTCACAACATCATCCATGGGAGTATCAAAGTCACCTATAGTCGATGGTCACCACTAACATCACCATGCACATCATCCGGATAGGATCGGTGAAGAGTCTAGGGAACCGGATTCACATCGATCAAGTCACCACTACCTTGTGAATCCACTTTCTCCGTCTTATCAATATCATCAATGGTGCGATCCTCAATGAAGACAACATCTCGCTTCTTCGAGTTTCTTACGAATCGGATCATAGAGTCTATAACCAAACTCACCATCTAGACCATAACCAATAAAAATGCATTGTCGAGCCTTGGCATCCAACTTGGATCTTTCATCCTTTGGAACATGAACAAATGCTTTACAACCGAACACACGTAGGTGATCATATGATACGTCTTTACCAAACCAAACTCTATCTGGCACATCACCTTTCAAATGAACACTAGGAGACAGATTTATCACATGTGTCACTGTATTCAAAGCTTCATTAAAAACGATCTTGGTAACTTTGCATCGACAACAAACATCGACTCTCTCAATCAATGTTCGGTTCATTCTTTCACTAACCCATTTAAGCTGTGGAGTCTTTGGTAGTGTTCTCGATGTCGATTCCTGTCGCAGATAATACTCATGAAACGACCACTGTACTCGCCACCATTATCGATCGAATGCACTTCAACTTCTTCCCGTTTCCTTTCAACCGATGCTTGAAACTGTTTAAACACCTCAAAGACTTGATTTTTAGACTTCAAAGTGTAAACCCATAGCTTTCTTGAACAATCATCAATGAAAGTCACAAAGTAAAGTGCACCACCATGTGATCTTACTTTTATCGGACCACAAACATCTGAATGGACCAACTCTAGCAACTCTGATTTCCTATGAGGAGGATGGCTTCTAAATGAAACTCTTCTCTGCTTTCCTGCTAGACAATGGGCACAATTCTTGATGTAGCATTCTTTAAACACGAAAGTTTATTCTTCTTCGCTAAACAGCTAAGCCCTTCTCACTTATGTGGTCGAGTCGTTTATGCCACAACTTCGGTTGAGTCATCATTCGATGTCACATTCACCGTCTCTCGAGAAGTCAAAGCTTGCATCAAGTACAAATTTGAGCTCTTCTTTCCTCGAGCCACAACTAAGGAGCCTTTAGTCGACTTCCACCGCCCTTCACCGAAGGTGTTCTGAATCCTCATCATCAAGCTTTCTGCAAATCAAATTCAAGCGGACATCCGGTGCATGTCGACATCCTTGAGAGTTAACTTTGTTCCATTGTTACTCACCAAGCTAACATCTCCCATACCAATAACCGAAACCAAACCATCATTACCCATCTTCAATACCCCAAAATCACCGGAGTATAAGATGTGAAGAATTCCTTCCTCGACGTGACATGAAGTGATGCACCAGTACCAATCACCCAACTAGTCTCGTCGCATGCTAGGTTGACCAAATTCTCATCACAAATAACTAACAGATCTTCACGAGTATGATAGCAACACGCTTCGGATTTTCATCGTCATTCCGATCGTGTTTATCACCACCACCTTTGTTCTCTTTCTTCCACTTGAAGCAATATTTCTTGATATGACCTTTCTTACCACAATGATGAAACTCAAGATTCTTGTATCTCGATCTTGACTTGCTTCGGCTTTTATCTCTACCCTTTCCATCTTTGTCTCTGTTTCTCCCCCTATTCTCGATAACCAACACCTCGAACTGTGATGTAGAACCCTGAGATCTTCTTCTTACCTCTTCATTCAACACACCACTCTTAGCCAAATCCAAAGTAATAATACCCTGTGGGGCAGAATTAATGAGTAAGACTCGAAAGGTCTCCCAAGAGTCTGGTAGAGTAGCAAGCAACCAAAGTCCTAAAATCTCGTCATCAAATTTGACACCCATACCAAGCAACTGATTCATCACACTCTAAAATTCACTAACATGGTCATCTATAGACATTCCTTCTTTATATTTCAGCGCCATCATTTTCTTCAGCAAAAACAACTTGTTATTGCCCGACCTCGAAGTATACAAGCTTTCAAGCTTCTCCCACAATGTTCGAGCATGTGTCTCCTGATCAATGTGGTTGTAAACATTTTCTTCAACAAATTGCCGAATAAAGCCACACACTTGTTGATGCTCAAATTCCCATTCTTCATCACTTTTCGAATTGGGTTTTTGAGTAGTAAAGACCGGAAGATGCAAAGCCTTCACAAACAACAAGTCTTTCATTTTATTCCGCCAAAGTTGATAATTTGTGCCATTCAACATAATCATCTTGCTCGTATTAATTTCCATAATTATCTGACACAATAACCAAGCTCTGATACCAGTTTGTTGGGAAGAAACCGAACAACCGAAACAAAGCGAAAGCACAACCGGTGTTCTTTCTCTCCTTATAACTCCTGTCAAAAATTATGGCAAGCACAATAGCACAAGATATGTTCTCTAGCAACCTTAATCAACCACAAATCAACTAATGCAACCACAACAAAAATAAATAGAGACACCGGTAATTTTACGTGAAAACCCCTTTAAATCAAGGGTAAAAACCACGGGACTTTAGAGTCCGATCAAGAGTTCCACTATCATCAAATGTTCAACTACAAGATCACAATATCAAGCCTACAACAAACATTCAACTCCAACAAGGCTAACAATATATAATCTTTAGCAAAAGAGAGAAAAATGAGAGAATATCACCAAAAACGCAGCTGCTGAAAAATGGGTATTTTCGATGCTACAAGACTCGGATGAAAAATCCGACCGTACAAAGTCAAGAACACCTTATCGCCTAGCTGCTGTCCAAAAATCAGCTCAATCGAACTACGGATGTACCTTCGATTGAAGAGTTGATCACTGCTGCACCAAGCTTGAAAAACTGAAATTTTCTTCTCTCTTTCTCTCTGTTTTAATTTGAGATTTTTTTTTTGTTTTAGCTCTACAAAAATTTCTGCCCACATCACCCGTTAAAAGCCCCCCAAAAATGGCTTTTGACAAAACCAAAAAGAGACAATAAAATGTGGCAAAAATTATGAGTTTCCCACATAGTGGGACCCACACCTAACAAAATTAACCATATATTAGAAGATATCAATTTTATTTATCGAAAATTAAAATATTTTTAGAAATTATTTTAATGAATCAAACTAAATTTTATTGGAAATTGAAAATAATCCAAAATGCCCAATTAAATCATCAACTTTATTAATTTTCTTAAAATTCATTTTTAAGTTAAAAAGTAGAGTTATAATATAACTATAAATACAAATATTCAAATAATTATAAAATAGACCGATAAAATTGGTACATAAGTCTAAAAACCGTGTAATAAATGCAAGTACTGAAAAATCAAATCTTCCAACTTTTGCGAATATTATCCGAAGAACTCATTCATGCTATATGGTCTTTAAAATGTTAAACGATGGAGATATTTGTAATTTTGAGCTGATGTAAATAAGGACAAAAGTCATGTGAGGGATTTGAGTGGTGAAAAATGTCCCCTAAACAGTACTCCATCCAGACGTCATAAAATAAAGGGTAAACTCTATAAATAGTCACTCAATTATATTTATATTTTATTTTAGCCATCTAAATTTTAAATTTTTAATTTGAGCATTATTGTTTAAATTTATTCAGTTTTTATCATGTACCGTTAAATTGATAAAGGAAAACCTTTTTTAATTAGTATAATAAAACATTTTAGTTCTTATTACTTACATAATCTAGCAATTTGATTCTAATTCTAAATAATTCAATAAATGTAATCCTTCACATTTACAAATTTTATCTATTTGATTCCCAAACTTCTTAATCAAAGCTTTTAGCTTTCAAAACAAATGCATTTCACACCTATAAATTTGTAAAACCCAAAAAAGAAAAATACAATTTACGATAAAAACTATGATATATGTTTATGTTTTACATTGAACCAAGTATTTGTGTGGACATATGACACTTCCGTTTTGGACCATTAGCTTTTCAGTTTTGAGTTTATTGGACTTTTATTTGTCTTCAGTTTTAATCTTTAAAGAAGTATAAGCATAATATATATAAGTTAAATTTGATGTATTTATAGTATAATTTATGTATTATCAATAAATTATACGATAATACATCATTTAATATTTTCAAAAAATTAATTTACAATTACTTAATTTTATTTTAATTGATGTGTCATCATTTGATTCATTAGTAATGGATAAAAAGAAAATTATATACTCTCGGGTACCACTGAGTATAAATATAGAAAAATTATTAAAATCATCGATAAAAATCCAATTACCCTTGTGGTTTGAAAATACGAAATCACTCTCCTAAAGTTTGATGGAAAATCCACTAGTTAAATGAGTTTGAAATAAAAGAACAATTTTACCCTTTATTAATTAATCATTATTCTATTTATACCCTTTATTAATTAATCATTATTCTATTTATTTTGTTATCTTCATTTTATATTCAATAATATTCAATTAAAAATAATAAAAATTTAATTAGTTACAAAAAATATTTTAATTATTTTTAAATTAAAATATAAGGTGCACTATATCCTAATTATTTGTTTTATTGGAGAAGTTTTTTTTTTTTTGGGTTTTACAAATTTATAGGCGTGGAATATTTCTATTTTAAAAGTTGAAAGCTTTGGTTAGAAAGTTTGTAGATCAAATTGATAGAATTTGTAAATATGAAGAGTTAAATTTAATGAATTGTTTTAAATTAGGATCAAATTTGTTAGAATATGTAAATATTGAGGATTAAATGTGTTATCATACAAATTAGACCAAAATAAGAACGAATTCACAATTAATGCCTAAATTGAAAATTTTAAAAGTTAAGTGACCATATGTATAATTTACCTAAAGCAAATAACAAAGAAAATAAATAATCTCTTTTCTCATTTGTCCCCATCCTTTTTTAGATTATAGATTTTTGAGGACAAAACATGATTATGGGTGAAAGATATATATATTAAAATATAGTCCACATGTTTTTGAGTCAATCAAATGTTGAACATCCAAAACATTAGTCAAACTTTCATTTCCATTACTTTTGGTATGGGATTTTCTAAGCACCACTTAATTAATCAAATATTTCTTTTTAAATCTCTAAAGTGCACAAGTTTTTCCATTATAAAATTTCATTGAGACTATAACTATTCCCCCACTGTCTTTTCTCTTCTTGCTCCATGCAATGGAAATTATTTAGTCACAACGAAGTTTAACAATGATTTTATTGTAATGACCATCAATTCACATGACACATCTTATGTGAATATTTTGTTATTGTAAATAAAAAAAGAAAAGAATGTAATATATAGTTTGTCCTCTTTTATTACTATTATGATTTATAAATCCCACTTATTTAACATCAAATTTAATTGGAGCTAATATAATTATAAAGAGGAAGATGTATAATAATAAAAAAGTGCATGGATATGTTTGGTAAAATCTAACAACCAAAAACACAAAGTAAATAATAATCTAAAAAAAGAAACAAGAAAAAAGACCCATGCAAGAGTTTTAATTATGACAGCAATATGTAGAGCTACTAATAAATACCAATCTCAGCTTTTTGCATGTTAATGATTTATATGTGTAAGCTAGAGATTAGAGACACCAACTGTAAGTGTTGCATTCGTGATGCCACCTATGCAACTATAACCCTTCTTTGGTCCCTTTCAATGCCTTCCTTTTCCTATTCCCTCACCACCCATTTCTTTATTAAAACTCTCCAATATTTAGGTTATTTGTTGAAATCAACTTAATTCTAGCTGGAGCTTATTTGATATTATAACTTTTTTTTTTATGTATAACAAATATGAAAATAGGATTTTATTTACGAGATTTTATTTTATGAACTTTTTACTATATCATTTATAATTTATTTTAATTATTTAATAATATTTTAATAATATTTTATTATTATTAACCCATAATTTTAATAATCTTTGTACTACGTTGGAATTCGAAGTAAAACCTCATTAACACTCCTTGTTATCTCTTTTTATTAAAAAACAAAATCTCAATTGGGGGGCAAACAAGTAAATTCATTACGATAGACATTGATGTAGTGCCATCATCGTAAATAATCTAGAAAACACGGGTACTTATCCATCAAAAGAATTTGTCTGGACATTGGATATATTAGTGGGTCCCACACTCTGCATTTCCCACTCCTCCCCTCTGTATCTAATTCTAAGCTTCTCTCACTCTCACAAACTTGCTCTCTGCAAATATCAAAGCTTTAGATCTGAAGGAGAAAAAAAAACACCCAGAAATCTTTGCTGAAAGGAAGATCTGGGTATGCCTTAATTTTTCTTCTTTCGGCTTCTTTGTTCTCTTTGCTGCATTTTCAGCTATTCTGATCTTGATGTTAAACAAAGTATGTTTTTTGTTGGTAGCAGGGAGATCTAGAGCGTTTTTGGAGTTGTTCTTGCACTTGTTTTTCCTAAATGTGTGTTGTTTTATTTGGAAAATTTTAAGTTTTGGAGCTTGGATTTTGTTAGGTGAATAATGAGAAATGAGTGAATTTGTGAGGTTGGGTTTTTATTGTTCAAGCTGATTGTTTGGTTTTAGTGAATCAAAGTAAGGATTTCTCTGATTGTTGATCGAGGAATGTGGGGATGAAGGAGTTCAGCACTTTTTTTAATGCTGAGTTGTTGATGATTTTGCTACAAGTTATTAAAGATTTATTTCTCCACTTTTGTAATTTTTTCAGTGTTTGAGAAGCCAAATTTTCTGCTAGTATGCTTCAATGGTTGCACCTTTGTGCAATTTATGTCTCTGATTAAGTCTTTTCTTTTAACTTCTTCTTTAGTGTTACCTGAATTGAAAAATACTTCCTATTAGTCAGCTTGTTGCAGTTCCCAAAAAACAATAAATAAGAGGCATTATCTAGTCTGTTTGCTAAATGCCATAGTTGCACCATACGTTGTATACTCCTTTGAGGTTCTTTTATACCATTTCAATATGTCAATGCATTAGCAATTGATGTCTTTATACGTTGTAGATTTAAATCTTTTATTGCCTTGATATTCTTTAGTTACTACTGTAATTCTTGAAGCTTCTTCTAACTTAATGGTTTGCCATTCTTTCGATTTTTTCTATTAGGTATTCATGTCATTTAATCTTGTACAGTACTGTTTCTAGCTGGTCAGTGAGATGTATATATTGTTCTTTAGTCCTGGTTTGTTATTTTCACGTGTGCCTCCAGATTCAAAGGAAAATTGTGTTAAATGTCGATTAAATAGTTCCCCTGGTGCAGGCTAGTTTGACGTGGTAGAGTCGATGGCAGTAACAGAGGCAGACAATCCTCTTGTAGGAGAAATCACTTGCGGTTCTTTACTGCAGAAATTGCAGGTAATGTGGCTTTTAAGTTGGTTCCCTCCCTTAAAATCTTTGTTTCTAGTACTCGTCTGTAGAATATAACTGGTAAAATGTTCTGCAAATTGATTGTAGGAAATTTGGGATGAAGTTGGTGAAAGTGACGAAGAGAGAGACAAGATGCTTCTTCAGATAGAACAAGAATGCTTGGATGTATACAAGAGGAAGGTTGAACAGGCTGCAAAATCAAGAGCGCAACTTCTTCAGGCCTTGTCAGATGCTAAGCTTGAGCTTTCTACTCTTGTATCAGCTCTCGGGGACAAAAGTTTCATTAGCATTGTGAGTGCTCACTTATTTCACCCTATATTCAAAGTTACTATAGACAATAGGATGTCATTACTCCTTTATATGCAAATTAATGCTGTTTACAAGTTTCCCATAAAATACTGTTTGCTGCATTCCTCATTAGTGCTTTGGGTTTGATTACAGCCTGAGACGACATTGGGAACAATCAATGAACAACTTGCTGCTATTGCACCAGCACTCGAACAGCTGTTGAAACAGAAAGAGGAGAGAGTTAAGGAATTTTCTGATGTACAGTCTCAGATTCAGAAGATATGTGGGGAAATTGCTGGGAATGACAGTGAGCAGACAGGTGCTCCAGCAGTGGATGAGTCTGACTTGTCCCTGAAGAAGTTGAATGAATATCAAGTAAAGCTTCAAGAACTTCAAAAGGAGAAGGTATATCTATTTCCCTGGATATCCTGGTTTCTAGTCTTTACATGGATCACTCACTAACTTATTTGCATTGCAGAGTGATCGACTGCATAAAGTCCTTGAATTTGTCAGCACTGTGCATGATCTCTGTGCTGTCCTTGGAATGGACTTCTTGAGTACTGTAACTGAAGTTCATCCGAGCTTAGATGACACTACTGGTGTGCAGTCCAAAAGCATCAGCAATGACACGCTATTGAGGTTGGCCGAGACAGTCTCAGCTCTAAATGAAGATAAGAAACAGAGGCTTCATAAGGTATCTTTGTTGTATGTAGCAGTTCTTTTCATTCCCCTTTTTTTTCCCTCTTCAAAAATGTACCACCCATTTTTCTTCTTGATGCTTTGCTACTTGAACCATTGCACATTGATATAAGGCGTTATGGAACCATCTTTATAGTGGACATGGATATATGAGTTAATATATTCTTCTTCACTTCATGCTTTTGTTCCAATAAATGAAATTACAAGGTTAACGTTTTTCCCCCTTTGACAGCTTCAAGAGTTAGCAACTCAGCTAATTGATCTTTGGAATTTGATGGACACTCCTGAAGAAGAAAGAATATTATTAGACCATGTCACCTGCCACACCTCTGCATCAGTTGATGGAGTGACTGTTCCTGGTGCTCTTGCTCTGGATCTGATTGAGCAGGTAAATCAAGTTTCTCAATTGGTGTCCAAGTTTGATAGAGAACAGTTGCTTACTTATTTTCATTTCCTTTTGTGCTGAAGGCGGAGGTTGAAGTTGAAAGGCTTGATCAGCTAAAAGCAAGCAGGATGAAGGAAATTGCCTTCAAAAAACAAGTGGAGCTTGAGGAGATATTTGCCTGTGCTCACATAGAGATAGATCCAGAGGCTGCTAGGGAGAAAATTATGGCTCTGATTGATTCTGGGAATGTTGAGCCTACTGAGTTACTAGCTGACATGGATAATCAGATAGCTAAAGCAAAAGAAGAAGTCCTTAGTAGAAAAGAAATATTGGATAGGGTTGAAAAATGGATGTCAGCTTGTGAAGAAGAAAGTTGGCTCGAAGACTACAATCGGGTATTTTTAATCTCTCAACATTTCTCTCTCTAGCTTCTCTTTCCCACCCCTATCTCCCTTGTTGGTGGATTTATCGATTTGGGTTGAAGATTAGGAAATAGAAAAGAATAATCTGGCCATAATATTGTTGTCCAACCTGTTATACTAACATGATACCTTTAAGAATCTTGGCCTGAGTGCTGTGGCCTGAGCCTTAATGCTGATCCTTGAATCCCTCGTCTTATTCCAATGTTCCCTGATAAATGTTTTGGACTCTTAAAATATTAGTGACTGCATGCTCGTCAGCATTCCTAATATTGCTCATATCTTACTACCTCTAATGACATTGAGTGTTACGCTTCTACTGATATTTTCTTGCTGAGACAGGACGAGAACAGGTACAATTCAAGCAGGGGCGCACACTTAAACCTCAAGCGTGCCGAGAAAGCTCGCATTCTGGTCAACAAAATTCCAGGTAGGGCCATCTAGAATCATATTTACAGGATGATGATTCATATGCCATTGGTAGATATTGTTTGCATCTGCATGTGCATTTCACCTTGAACCATCGTTAGCAATTCATTTTCTGGTCTTAAAGTTTCTTCTAATCTATTTTTGATTAGGTTCAATAGAAAGTATTCCCTACATTTTCCTTTTTGCCAATCTAGAATGTGGTAATCAGATAAAAAAAAGAATCTCAAAGATGAAGGTTCTATTGAGGATAAAATTAATTTGAATTTAGGCGTTCAAAATACAGCAATTGCATGGGATTCCAATATTAAGAGATGAAATTTTCCCAGAAGTCTATAATTCCTAGTTTCCATCCATTGATGGTATGTTTGCCTTAACATATCATGCATATCACATTAGAATTGCTATAATGCTACCACATTAGATCTGCATATCATGCACGTATGGCCTGAGTTCTTATTTTCCTCTCTAATCAGTTTTATTGGCCTTTGGTAGGTATGGTTGACACTTTGGTTGCCAAAACTCGAGCTTGGGAAGAAGATCGCGGCACATCGTTTTCATATGACGGTGTTCCCCTCCTTGCTATGCTAGATGAATATGCCATGCTCAGGCAAGAAAGAGAAGAAGAAAAGCGAAAGCTTAGGGTAAGGTTTTGATTCATTTTAGTTCTAACTATATAACTTAAAGCATGACCTAGATAAATAGGAAGAAGGTAAACTCAAAAAAGAGTTTTCAGCTAAATGTCTCTTGCTTTGCATGTAGACAGTGTCCTTTTTCTTTTTTTCCTTTTACTCCTGCTAAATATGGTTTAACTTATGGACTTGCAGGATCAGAAGAAGTACGGTGAGCAGCAAAACACGGAACAAGAAGCCATCTTCGGTTCAAAGCCAAGCCCTGCTCGACCATCTGGTACAAAGAAGGTGGTGGGTCCTCGAGCAAATGGAGGAACCAATGGAACCCCTAGCAGACGGTTGTCTCTAAATGCTACTCAAAATGGAAGCAGGTCTGCAACTAAAGATGGGAGGAGGGACAGCATGAAACTTGCAGCTCCTGCCAATTTCGTAGCGATATCAAAAGAGGACGCTGCCTCCCATGTATCGGGAACTGATCCAGTTCCAGCATCACCCTAAAATAATAAATTGATAGATTTTACACCCTTGTCTTGTTTTTAGTGTTATTACCGGATAGTATTAGTGAATTGGCCCGAATCGAAGAGCTGTCGTAGTAGAGGGATATAGTCAGTGACTGGAGAGTATAATGTTATTAGCTGTGTAATATTTGTGATATTTAGCATTTGGAAGGTGGTTTTTGATTCATGTTGTTACCTTTGCATTAGTCAGATCTGTTATTACATTTTCTACTATGAAAGAGGTGAAATGGCAACAAGGTACAAGTTTCTTCCCTATAAATCAGTTTTGGCATTGAAAACCTTTCAAGCACTCACTCAAATCATTCAACTTGAACCTGTTTTTATACTAATTCAGGATCAACATGCTGTACGTTAAAACTCATATTCTCCATTGGAGCGGTTATGTATTGATATTAGAGTTATTATTATTTTATTATTTTATTATTCTCAAATATTGATAGTAGAGTTACGAATTGAGTTTTTAAATTACCAGTATTGTTGTATCAACTTTGTTATTGACATTAAATGTCAACTTCATGGAACATATTTAAAATATGTGGATTGAGTTGTAAATAGGTGTATATCTATTCTATAAACTACTTGGATTCGACATAGTAAAAGGGAAAAGAAATAACTCTCGTGCTTAATACATCAAATTCAGGTGGTCTATACTAAGACTTATTTAGAGCAATGGTTAGAACCCTTCTTTGACATTTAGATGATAGAGGTTCATGCTTTGTCATCTCTCATTTCCTTTCTCAATATTGAACTGATAAAAATAAATTCAAACTATCTATATATTATGTACACATTTATTTACAATTTGATTCATAGGTTTTAAATGCTCCACCTCATATCAAAACTGAAGACTAAGCCGACGGAGGGAGTTGATTAATATAATACTAATACTCTGAGGATTTGATTATAACATTTTGAAATGTAAAGATGTGTAATGCAATTAACCCTTAATATTCGTGGAACATAAATTTGCCTATTTTCCATTAAAAATTCAACAACAATAACAATTGCACTATTATTGTTTGCAAATTATGGAAAAAAGAAAAGTTATTGGGTGTTTTGTTAAAGTCCTCAATCTAAAGAGACTAAACTAGCAATT
This sequence comes from Gossypium arboreum, assembly GCF_025698485.1. Classification (NCBI taxonomy): domain Eukaryota; kingdom Viridiplantae; phylum Streptophyta; class Magnoliopsida; order Malvales; family Malvaceae; genus Gossypium; species Gossypium arboreum. Next base: position 109,851,390 of record NC_069070.1, on the reverse strand, counting down.
CTTCCAACAACTTCCAAAGTTGTCATCTAATCTTCAAAAACTTAACTAAGAAGAGTCGTAACATTATAAACGACGTCATTTCCTCTTCACTTCCCCACATTGAAAACCATTTCTCCTTCCCAAAGGCAATGGCAAACGAGAATGAGCCAGCAAAACTGCTCTTACCGTACCTTCAACGAGCCGATGAGCTTCAAAAACACGAGCCTCTTGTCGCTTATTACTGTAAATGAAAATTACATCTTAAACCTTCTTTTTTTTCTCTTCTCTTTTTAATCTTTTTTGTAGATGCTAATTGGAAATTTTCTTTTCTCTTTTTTAAAGGTCGGTTGTATGCAATGGAAAAAGGATTGAAGATACCCGTCAGTGAGAGAACCAAAACTACCAGTGCTCTTCTTGTTTCTCTCATGAAACAGCTTGAAAAGGTCTGTTCTTCTCTCTCTCTCTCTCTCTTTAATGATTAGCTGATTTTGAATTATGAGTTGTGTTATTTGAGCTGTTTAATCAATTGGGTCTACTTTACTTTCCTAGAAAATTTAATGGATATGTTGAATTAGATGTTGTTATTGATTGATTGATGTGATTTTACATGAAAATATTTAAATTTAACACCTTGGTATTTCTCTACTGGGTCTAATTTGGATACTGGGAGTTGCTGTTATTTTGTGTATTTGATCTAGTGCTGAAGCTTCAGATTACTAGTTAAACAATTCTCATTAACTAGAATCACATAGCTATTTATTGATCATTGCAATGGCATTGTTTGTTGTATGATATATATGGAGCTTATAGATAGCTTATAGATATAGATAAACAATAAATCACCTTTCATCAGTGTCTAAGGGTATTGGTACTTTGCAGGATAAGAAGTCATTGACGTTGGGATCTGAGGATAACTTGTATCTAGAGGGATTTGCCTTGAATGTCTTTGCAAAGGCGGACAAACAAGATCGTGCTGGACGAGCAGACTTGTAAGCAAATCTTCTTTCAAATATATCCATGTTGCACTAAATTGTATTTTGTCTAGAAGATGCAAAAGCAGTTCATTTGATAAGCTGAATGGCATGTTTGTAGTTTTAGTTAGTGTATTTTGTGTTACCCTCTAAATTATGAGAAAGTTCTGTTAATTGCTACATTACATGATTACACCCTTTTACTTACCTTAGTACTTTGATATTTCTATAAATGACTTAAGATTTAACTTTTGGGTGCTTGGTACAGGAATACAGCAAAGACATTTTATGCTGCCAGCATTTTCTTTGAGATTATTAGCCAGTTTGGTCCTCTTCAGCCTGATGTGAGTTTCTAGTTGTTATAGAGTCGCATTAAAATTTTGCGCTAATAATGTTGATTTCTTACTTTTTTGATGCATTACTCGGTTAGTTTTGTTTTGAACTTCTTATGGTTTTATTATACAGCTTGAGCAGAAACAGAAGTATGCTGCCTGGAAAGCTGCTGATATTAGGAAAGCTTTGAAAGAAGGAAGAAAGCCTACCTGTGGCCCTCCTAATGGTGACGAAGATTTGTCTGTTCTATCAAGTACACATAGCGGTTCATATGTATGTTTCTTATCAGAACAGTGCTTTAGTCATTAGCAATATAGGGACAATGGCAATACTTGGCCTTGATTAAATAAACAGAAATTCTGGATAACCTTCATTTATGTTTATCCTTGCAGGATCATGGACCTGGTGAACTTCCAGTTACCAGTCCCAGGCAAGATTCTGATCCGTCATCACAGTTCCATGATGAAAAAAATAACCAGCACCATGCTAATATTCCATCGTCAACTCAGTTCCATGATAAGATTGACCGGCAGCATTCTTTCGATATTTTACCATCACATCCTTCATTTTCTCCTCGCAGTTACCCTTCTCATGGACAATCCTTTCCACAAGATCCCCAAAGACGCTTCCCTTCACCACCTCCCTCGAGCAAGTCCGAAGATCCTACATATCCCCATGCATACCACCATCAACCCTATTCACAAGAACCGCAACAACATTTACCACATAATTTCCCATCCATTGACGTTCCCCCATATTCATATCCTAATTTTCAGTCTTATCCAAGTTTCTCTGAGAGTAGTTTACCCTCTGCCCCATCTAACTATCCTTCTTACTATCAAGGTGCTGAGATTTCTTACACTCCCCAGTCTGCTCCTCCAACAACAAGCTATCCATCAACATCCCAATACTCTTCAACTAGCAGAAATGAGACAGTCTCAGAACCTGCACCAACTATGTCTCAAGAACACCAATATGACAGCAATTACCAGCCACCACCGGAGAAAATTGCTGAGGCATACAAGGCTGCACGGTTTGCGGTTGGAGCCTTAGCATTTGATGATGTGTCAGTTGCAATAGATTACTTAAAGAAGTCACTTGAATTGCTGACTAATCCATCAGCCAGTCAGTAAGCTGGTTACCCAGTGGATAGATTCACATGGTTTTTCTTTGAATCATATGATTTGATTTGTATAGGTTTTATTGGAGATTCCGAACATCTGTTACCTGTCATGTAATTTTCATTTGAGAATCAAAATATTTCATGTGGTTTTCCATTAAAGATTCAGCGGGGTTTTGCTTTTTCCTCCCATTTCCTTTCCCGTAAGAAATCAACAAAGTAAATCCAAAAACATAGGAAAAACATAACTCAGATATCAATCACTACACAAATATGATTGCCAGAAATCAATCCTTAATCATATAGCTGTTATAAACAAGTTATTCAAACAGATATTCAAAACTTCAAAAACTTGATTAACTGGAAATAAGCAACACTGCAACAAATGCAGCAAGATGCATGCATGCTTGCTTGCTACTATTTCCTGATCATACTAAGGCAATATTGGATACTTATGGGCTTTTCTTTTAAAAATATTTTGGCCTTTATTTACATATATTTATAATCTCTTTTTTTTTTTTTCAGAACTAGGGAAAGAAATATCCAAATTCTTAGTTCTTGGAAACTTGGAGATAAATGCAAAGGACCTCTGAACTGCTCCATCAGATGGAGCTAACCAGTAATATATTGCTCTTATTATTCAAATCAATCCTTATTTGGGTGTATTGACAACTTTTCTAGCTACTTATGTTGGTTTTCTTGCCTTCTTCACCAAATTTAACAAAGAAAGTTTTTGGCAGCATATACGTAGAGGTGGTTAAGTCAAAGACAGTGCGTTCTAACCTGTTTGTTTTGTTGATGGCATTTAAGATAAAACTTAACTATTACCAAAAATGACAAGTTCGGCCCATGAAAATATGGAATCAAATGGTTTTAGCAAGGGGGTTTTGGTCATTTGACAAGGAAATAAGATTCAGATTCCATAATCCTACAACAAAAGTGTAACGCAGGCACAAACAAGTTTAAGGTTGGAGCAATCAACGAGTGGATATCGATAATAATAAAGCTGTTAATTGATGAAAATTCTTATCCTAATCCCTTGGAGAATCCATCTTGGAATCCACTGTATATAACCTTTTATTGTACCAAGAAGAAATATGACAATTTTTTTATTGGTATCACCCTAGAGGAAAGGAAAAAAATGGGTTCTAGATGCTCTTGTTTGGCACAATCAAGCCCCCAGAGGTTGTCTGATCAACAGGAAATAGAACATGAGAATGAGCATAAAGCAAGTTCTTGGTCAGTATTGTCTTTGCTGATGTTGGTCTGCATGTGGAAAAACGAAGCAAAAGAGAGGCAATTGTTGCAGGTGAAAGAGAAACAGCAACAAAAGCAGGTAAACAAGGCAAAAAAGGAACCAACACTGGAGGATTGGCTCATTGCTTCACCAGGGTTGCAAAAGATAAATGGGACCACCTCAGGGGGTGAATACCATGTTTTCAAGCATTATTCATCCAAGAGGGTATTCCCATCTTGTGTGGGAGAAAATGAAAATGGAAGCAGCAGCAGCAGCTCTAAAGCAAGGGGGAGCTTTTCAAGGGAGAGGCTTTTGAAAGGTGAAGAAAGTGAGGTTTCATTCAGCATGACCCAAAGTGGGAAGTCAAAGAAAAGGGTGAGCTTTAGGCTACCTGAAGAAGCTGATATTTTCATATTTCATTCATCTTCACCAGAAGCAGCAGCAGCTGAATAGAAGGAGCTTAAATTATTAATATATACATTTGTTGCTTGTTATGATCAGTTTGGGTAGTATATGCTTACTGGTTTGTTACATTACATGCTTTTGGTTGTGCAGTTTGGAAAGAATAGATCGAGTGGTTGCTTAAACATCAATTGAACTATCAGATATGTATCAGAATTCTATAATTACCAGAAGGGTAATTTGATTATTTCAAGAATTTGATTCCTGGTGTAAAAATCCTGTCTTTACTTAACAGGCAATGTTGAAAGAATTTGACTGGAGGCCATCTGGTTGCACTCTTGGCTCTCGGTTCGAAGTGGACGGTTCAACTACTCTACAAAGTAAAAAGAACAAATTAATAATAATTAAAAAAATCATAAAAATATTATAAATTACATTTAAAAAATCAACTAAAACATAATGAAGAAATTAAAAAAATTCAAATGTTTTGGTAGTCAAAGAATAAAAAGAGGGAAACAAGGAGTATGCAAGAACCACAATGGTCTTAAAGTACAATTTAGACAAGAATAACATTTGGAAAAATAACTCTGTAATAACATTACAACCGAAATAACTACCATTGAACCCCACCCCTCTTAAAAAGAAAGGGCAAAAAAATTTTAATGAAATTCATTTTTTAAGTGAATTTAATAAGAATTTCAATATTTATTTATTCATTTTCTTATTGTTATACAATTATAATAAAATATATAATAACTTGATTCGGGATCCAACTCAAAATATCCATGGTTTAAATAATCCAAATACTCCATTAGAGAGGGGTAACAAAAAAAGATTCCATCTTAATTATCTTTTTCCTCTCTTTTGTTGAATCAATAATCTTTTCTCTTCTTTGATCACTACAGTTGATATTGTGTATTAACCCTTATCGATTTTATTTGTGCCAAAAATAAAAAATAATAAGAAAAAGAGATTTATGTGGCTTTATTTAAATAGTTTGGATTCAAGGGAACACAAAAGTATTAATAATATTCATTAACTATAATCACACACAAAAAAACACACAAAACAAAGTTAACAAGAAAGAAAAAAGAAAAGAGATCCTTTCCCCTCTCTCTTTTGTGTGTGAATTAATTAATACTATATCCCTTTTCATTACAATGGGAAATGAAATAACACACAAAAGGGAAAGGGGAAAAAAAGGATATGAAAGCCTTTTTCATTTTTTCTTTTTCCTTTAAGCAAAAGAAAGAGACGCAACAATGTGAAAGAATTGCAACTGTTCTAGCAACTCCTTAGCATGGCTCGTGCCTCGGCTTTCCACCCGTAAAAACAGCTCCTCGCTGAGCTTGTCCCCGATGTGAGCATCGACTAGCACCCCGGAAACTGTCCGGCAGCTGTTGGCTAGCGCTCGACCTACCTCCGATGCATCATCTGGCCGGCTAACGACCAAAGGGCTGCCTCCTTTGAATACCTCAAGCTTGTTAATGGTGAATGAACCATCAGCTTCAACCACTTCCTTGAAGTCTTGCAGACTTGGAGCATACACTGGGATGTTGAAATTGTCACGCTTCTCGGCACTTATAAGACCCTGTTGCACCATCACAATCAATTATGTATTGGACATATATAAAATTATTATTAACTTATGATGATAATCGTTGTGGCAGCTTGAATAGAACAGTTGATTAAAGGAGAGGATGATACGTAAATGTACTATCATCTACTACATCACTTTTTGCTGCAACAGAATGTCTGGTCCCACGAAACATTTTTATGATTAATTTCATCAACAATGATCGAATGGACCCAAATCACTGTTATTGTCGTCTTGTTAAATGCCATGATTATGTCAAACATCGATTTTTTTAAAAAACTTGATCCAACGGTGGTGGTCAGTTTGCATATGTGGACCCCCCCCAGGACCGCTGCCTTGCGGTTATCATATTGTTGCCGACATGGCAATGGGAGACAAGTGGAGGGCTAGAGCGGATTCTCTTAACCAAGACCATCCAACGGCTGGCGTTCGAACAACTTAATCATGATCAGTGACAATCCATCATAAAGCTCTCACTAAGCCCCAACACACCTAATCATTTCCCCTTTTGCATGGTGTTTCCCTTTGCTTTTTGGTCTGCCAAATTGCAGTAACAGACCATAGGCACAAATTATTATTTCTTATTCTTGGCCAAATATGCCGAAAAAGACATTAATTGATAAAATAAATTTAACTTTTTTGAAAAATTTAAGAAAATAATTTATTTTTAAAAAGAGTGTAAAAATTTATCTAATTGAATGCGCTTTCGTTGACATATCAATAAGAAAGTTCAGTATAACTGAAAACACTCTTATGCTAACTAGACAAATTTTCTTATTAATAATGATATGATGTGTAAATAATGTTCTAAATATTATTTTAAAGTATAAAATTCTTATGTTTGTTTTTTCTTTAACATTAAAATTATATTATATTCAATTGTAAATACCTTAAACTAGAACCTACCAAAAGACAATGTTATGGTGAAATGTAAATAATGGAAAGGATGTGATTGAAAGAATCTAATAATGTGAGATATAATTTAGGGACAATTGGGGAGCACTGTTGACACATGTAAAAGTGAAGAGCTTTAAGTAAACATGGGTGATTAGTGTGAATATTAGTGCTGTAAAGGTACCTCTTGGACAAGATCATCCCAAGCATCCTGAAAGTGGGTCCCAAAGAGGAGACCGGCCCCACCTTGGTCTGTGGGGTCCACAGAAGTCCTGCCTAAGCAGACAAGGAACATGGACCCACCCCTCTTCATCTCTATGGATCTTGCTCTCAGGAACTTAGCCAGGTCTGTCTGGAACTGTTTCTTGTAAGCATTGGCTGAGCTGTCGCTTGCACCGTGGATGAACACCCTCCCTTTGTTGTAAGCCGTTGATCTTCGGTCTAACACACTTTCAGGCATCTGGGTCCCATGTTACATACCACAGCAACGTTTGTCTGGTCTTAATCTTGTGTTGCACATTCAAATATATATAATAGGATTGACGCGAGACTGTAACAGTACTTTTGGATTTCCTTATGTTCTATATAAATAGTCTTCTTTTTTTTTAAAAAAATAGACTAACCCAAGTTTAGAATGGGAAAAGTTAAAGATAAATCTCTCAACTACCACTACGAATTACAGGAAATTCAAATTTCCGTTCCTCTAGAAACCACCTTATTTAATGCATTATTTTATCAGATTCACACATTAATTATTTTAAAAAAAATCATACGAGTCATTAACAATATTCTAGGCCCAATTAGAAAAAAAGCACAATCTAATTCCAATCTAAACATATAGTCAAAACATCTTGAAGAAAATTAGGGTTCCAATTGTTTTCAAGTTTCAAAAAGAGGGAATAGGACAAATATATATATATATATATACACTTACTATTATCATTTTGTGCACTCACTTTTGACCGACTCAATGCCGGCCAAAATGGGATGGTTAAAGATCATTCAAAATCACTTAAACTTTTGTATTTTCTTTTACCATGAAATGACATTAACTTGAAGATTATGTTTTTCTCCTATTGTTTTCACCTTAGAAATCATCCTCGGGAATAAACTCTCTCTCTCTCGATATATATATATATGATAATATACATATGTAATAGTTTAAAGACAGGGAAAGCTAGAAAATTTTTTTAAGGATTAAAATTAAATTATAATTTTTAAAATATTAAATTAAATTTTTATTTTTTAGGAGTTAGAAATGCAATTCTACCTTACTCGTATAACATTTTAAAATGGATAAATAAAAAATTTTCATTTACGGGCTGGGATACGCGCCTGCTTAGAGACGTGGTATTATACAGCGGCATGACCAAAAAACTAGTACACTTGAAAGTAGAAGGAATGAGAGAAGAAAAATAATAAACCTGTGATAGCCAGTGCAATGAAAACGCGGAATGGAAGACATCGATGGATCTAGCCGGAAAAAGGCGTCGGTAAAAGGATCCAGGAACTCCGGCAGCGAAATAGGAGCGATGTCCATTCGAGGCTAAGCATTCTTCCATGCTACTACCGCCGTTATTTGCTAACGGAGGTAGGAGTTGGAAAAGGGTGTTGAAATCATTACTAGGAAGATCGGAGAAAAACGCAGAGAATTCCGGCGGTTCGTACCCCGACGACTCGTACCGCTTCACCATGTGCTTGATAATGACGTCGACGATGTAGATGGTGTTGCTGCCGCAGGAACACCCCAAATCGACCACCACGAAGGGTACCTCTGGGGAGCTTAAATGAACACTGTCTAGGGCTTCTTCAAGAAGGTGAAGCATCGAACGAGCATGTAAAGCCTGCATGGATAATATTAAACACATAGTTTAAGTTTTTTTAAGTTTCAGTATTAAAAAAAAGAAGAAGAAGAAGAAGAAGAAGAAGACCTGAGCTTGGGAATTATTGGCATAGCTGGCTTCACCTTTGCCTCCTTTCATGCTAAGAAGCTTCTCAAGGTTTACGTTAGAAACAACAACATTGTCTCCCATGGGAGCCATTTTTGAATGCCCTGTAGCTTTCTTGGTGGAAAGTTTTGAGTGAAGCTATGTATATATAGAGAAAAACCAAAGTGCCTAGGATTGGAAAGACAAAATTGGACTAACAATATATGGGTACCTTATTATACGGAGATAATTTCTAAAAATGTAAATTACGGGTATGGTAAATAAAATAAATATTTATATATTAGATAATGCCAGGCCATATAAATACATAATTTAAATTAATTAATATTTAATGTGTTGACATGATGGTTAAGGGTGTTCACCACCCCAGATAAAATCTGGGTTTAAATTGCATTAATCGTGCTTGTTATTTGAGCTTTATCATGTTATTCACCAAAAAAAAATATTTAATAAGGGAATAGGTTTTAAATTAATTCTGAGTTGGTATTACTTGGCACAATAACACCAAATTTTAATAGGGGTTTAAAAAAGTAAAGATAATAATGTATATAATAAAATATTTAAATTAAGATTTTTTATTTTTTAATTCCTTTTATGTGAGTGTAGCATCACAATTTTTAGTTTTTATTTTTTTGATAAAATGTCTAGAACTACCCATAACTCCTCTCCAACCCTTAAATAAGAGGATAATGCGTTTTAGCATACTCGAATCCATTGCATTGGCAACAATATTAATACCAACTGAGTTAAGACTCAATCAGCATATAAATTAAAATTTTGAATTAGTATTAATATACAATTAACTTTTCAAAAACCTAAAATGCCTTTGAATTTAAAACTTGAACGATGCAAATCCTATATTAGAATCAAATTACTCATTATTGATTTTATATTTTAGGTAAACATTAGAAAATAATAAAGGAGGTGAAATTGTATGGAAATAAAATCCACACTTACGGGACTCACATGCAAGTAATTATAGCGAGGGTGTATAAGTAGCCCAAGATTGTCGCCGGATTTTCTTGTTTCCGGTCTCCGATGCCGGCGAATTCAACTCAAGGTATAGCACTAATTAAGCTATATATGGATTTAGCCGTAATAATATACTATGAAATACGAACCTGTTATATATTTGTCTTATTCATTAATAAAAAGATCATTCTAATAAAATAATTGGAAACAAAATCATATTATTATATGAATAAATCATGAATTTTTCCATAAGGACATTTTCTTTCTAATTCTATAATTAGTATTCATATAAATTATTCATGAAATAAAATTATTCCAAACTAATAAGGTAAGAAAAAGTATTATTTGATACATTGTTAATAATTCTAATAAATTTTTAAAATTATAGTTTTCCTTCTTCTTTTTTAAAAAAAAATTAACTTTCCCTTAATTAAGGGCCATTAATTAAGTCGTTGGTATAAAGAAAAAATGTGTTGACTGCAAAGTTATCAATTCACAGTAAGTAATAAAATTACTAATACAAATATTCCAAGTGGAAATTAAATTACCCAGATAATTAAGTAAAAATTTTGGAATATATACAAACGGAATATATATATATATATATATATATATTCTTTTAATACACAATATTTAAAATTATTCATAATATCTCCCGGTTTATAAATAGGAGGATAATATGTTTTAACGAACTCGAATACACATCCTCCTGTATTGACAATAATGCTCATGCCAATCGAGTTATTTTTTTTAAAAGTATAGAAATAATCTACTAAAAGTAAAACTTATACATATATATATATATATATATATTTGCTTTTCGTTTTACCTTTATTCTTTAGGGCAGAGTTTTATTTTGTTTTTCATATTTTTCCTCCACTTGTTATAATCAATATGGATAAGGTTAAAACCTTAAAGCCATTAATTGGGTAAATAATAATAATAATAACAACAGTAATTAGGCTGCTCCCACTATGAAATGTATTGTCATTTTTAGCATGCTTTTGATTACATTCTTTTCCCCTTTTAAGAAAGAAAAGGTTAGATATACATGCAAAAGTTTTTTTTTTATGTGTAGACGACACAACTCAGCTGGTATAAAAAAGTAGAAATTATTATTTATATAAACCAGGATTAGATTAAAATGAAGTAGCCCGGCCGGGTGGTAATCTATATGAAGAAATTATTGAGTAATAATCTGATTAGGAGGAAGAGACACCATGCAAACCGATAAGTAAAACACAACATACAATTATGTTCTTTAATCCATTCTTTTGTATAATAATATTTGGCCTTTTAAGTGTATATGTTTAGGTGAATGATTAGGTGGTTTCTGTTACAACAGTTTAAACTCGGATTAATTAGTGCAAACTCCAACTTTTCATTTTTTTATTTTATTTACTTTCGAGAAATCCAAGAGATCCCATAAAAGCCAAATGATGGTGAATAATTTAGTGATATATTATGGCAGAAATGAAGGTTCATTAATTTTGGACCTAACCCTTTTTTAAACTACTAATTAGACTACTAGTGTTTGTGGCCTAACTTGGGAGATTTTTTTATTTATAAAAATTATTCAGATTCAAAATCTATAACGAAAATTATTTGAAATCTACAGTGTCGGGCGGTGTCGGCATTCCGATGGTTGATACTAAAGTGAATCATTGTGTAATCACTGCAATATGATTGAGTCGGGATAAAAAAAAATACATTTTTGGTGCCGGCACTGCAATGGCCGGCACCCGTATGTATTTTCTAGTGTACTTTTAAAAAAATAAGGGTACTACTCGATTAAAATTTTTTAATCAGGTGTCGGTGTCTACCTGGCCGACATCGGAAAAAATTTGATATTTTTTTGTGTTGACACTGTGGTGGCTAGCACCCGTGCCAGACAAAAACAATTTGTCAACACCACCAGGTTATATATATTGAAATTTTCTATTTTTTACTTGATTTTTTTTTACTTTAACAGTTTAAGAGAGAAAAAAAACAAAGAAATATCTGTGTTTTGTTGAGGAGGAAACAAATTTTGTTGGAGATGAATAACCAGATGTTGTTATTGTATGTTCATTTCAATGTAGAAATGGTAAATAAAACTGAAAAAGGTTGTGTATTTCAAAGTCATCAAAAAATGAGGATGAGATTCAATAAGCGTGTAATGCTAGTGGAACTGAAACGGAAGATCAGTGCAAAGATAGCTACCCGTTGTGGGAAGCAAATGTCAAGATTGTTCTACAAATTTCCAGTTTCAACAAATACATTGAAGTTTGCGAATATGGAACTTGTAGATGATGATGTGGCCAAAATGATCGCAATTTAGTGCCCGTTTGAGATTAAGAACCCTCGACTAGTTAAGTTATTCATAGAGTTAGCTGATCCCAAACCTGTTCAAATTGCCCCTTTAGTAAGTCAACATCACAGATTTGACTTTGATCTTAGTGTCTATTGGGAAGATCATTTGGGTTGTGGAGGGACATCGCAACGTCTGAAAATCCAAACTAAGGTGGATGTTCATATAACAACCCAATCCCAAGTCTCGGTCTAGAGATACATCTAGAGGTGTCGGGCACCATAATAGACGATGATGAAGAGTCCAATGGTGACATACTGATGGTTGGTGACTTACTGATGCTTGAAATGGCATCCTATACAAAGCCCAAGACTCCAACAGTAAAACGCAATCGCTTATATCTTGTGTCTCATGCTTTGTCGCTCGACAAAACTTACGCTACAACGTCACTAATACTACTAAGCCCCAACTATAGAACTGAGCATTGTACAGATCTGCCAATAAGGGAAAGTACATAATGTGGACTCTATTTTGATTAGAGTTTGACATTAGTACCCGCCTATCAAGTGCAAAATATACACACAAGCAACACAAATGAGCTCAGACTCAATTGGATTGCTCGATAATGTTTCGAAATTTTCTTTTAACCAATAAAATCTCAAATTGGTAGGTGGTGCGTCCAAGCAGTTGGTAGCAAAGGCCCCAAGGATTAGCCACTTTCCTTGGCCTTGTGACCGCAACTCCATCAACTAGGAGCCTGAGTTGAACTGATATGTCCTCCAGTATAATCGTGCACTCCCCACATTAAGATGAAAAGTATAGGTTTTTGAGCGCCATCGCTCAACCAGGGTAGATATTAAGTTCGAACTCAAGTTGAACATCCGAATGAATGCCGATGTGCCAAGTCCAAGACATCCAAGTACATTATAATTTGATTGTCAGGAATATGTCCCGGACCATGGAGTTGAGGCCTCAAGACCCAGTACTCATCCAGTACACATAATAAAACTGATATTTGTTAATTTTGACCACTTGAATATTCACAAGTAATGAATAATAATTTTTTATTATTTAAAAACTAACTTGAACAACATTTTTCAAAAAATAAAATAAATGGTTTTATTAACTATTCAAGTGCTTGTATGAATTCAAATTGAAATATATCAAATTTCCAATTGAATCCACTTCAATCTAAGGATAATAAAGAAAGAAAACAAAACTAATTAAAGAATAAAAAGAAAAAAATAAGGGCTAAATTGTTTGACCTACAAGCTAACGTACACTAAATTGTAAACATAAAAGCTATGGAAAACGTGATAGAGAGTAAATTAAAACAAAAAAAAATATCCATTAGCTAAGTAAATTTTGTAATTAACCGCCAATTTATAATTATAATTTTTGACAATGTAGTGATTTTTTCATTTTACTCGCTCGTTAATCATTCGCTTTGTTGGTTGAAAGCTCGGATAAGAGAACTCATTGTGATTTATACGCAATTAATAATAACATTATCAACCACCATTCAAATTAACAAAATATAATTAAACGAATTGTTATAAAAACATATTAACTTACCTTAATGCTTCAAACTTAATACACGCAAAAAAGATTCAAAAAGAAAATTTTCGGTGAAGGGGAGTCGGTCGGCCAGTGTGGTGGTGGAAGGGAACCATTGAAGCTATATAAAGGAATGGAAGAAGAAGATATAGGAAAAAGAAGAAAAAAGGAAATAGTAGACGTGTGACCAAAGCAGTCACTACTATTATTTTTTTTTTTTTCATTATCATAAAACTTTTTTATAATACTTTAAAATTTTAAATTACTTAATATATTGATTTAGTATTGTTTGATACTGAATTCTTTATTATAATACTGTATTTTAGTTTTATCATTTTTAGTTAAGTTTTTCATTCTTAAATTTTAGCACTTTTTTATTATTTTACTTTTAATTACTTGAATATGTGTTTATGGTTATGATTCATACTTATAAAGAATAAAAATATTGTGTTTATGATTAATTTTCTAACTGTTTTTTTCAATTTTTAAAACATTGCATCCCGACTTCTTTTATTATTCTTGATTTTATATCAGTTCGGCTGCGGATAAAATTTTCGACCTTAAGAACAATCAAATTTTTTTTTCTAATTTAAAAACCTTTTATTTCTTTTTTTATCATACTAATATTTACATTAAAAATTGCTCCAAAATATGTTTCTCTACTATTATCGGCTTTTTACAAAACTGACCCAACTAATTTCATAATTTACGAAAATTCTTCATGTGCAATAATACTATCTAAATTTGGATTAAACGCACAACACAGTTGCTAATTTATTTTAAAAAGTATTTCCTTCAGTTCATTCATCTTTTGCTTGAATTAGGTCCATTAAGAATCTCGTAATATTCAACTTTGCTTAATTTAAGTCCATCGTGAATCCGGTGACCTAACGGTGCATTTAGTGAGACTAGGTTCCGCCGCCCTCAATCAAATACACCGGTGTTGCTTAATTTTATTATTAGTTACGCAAAAATCGCAATGAGTTCTCTTATTCGAGCTTCTAACCACACAGTGCTGATTTGAGTCAATCAGCAATTCGGTGCCCTAAGGCTCATTGCCTCATTCGAAAAATTTTGCTTCAATTGGCTCCATCTGGAATCCTGTGCCCCAAGGGTGGGTTTTCATGATACAAGGTTTGGTTGGCGAAAACTGTCACCAACTCGTGTAAACCGTAACCGACACCTCCGCCCCTTAACAACATAACCTTTGTGGTACTCATGACAATATATACTTCAACCCTATTATCACATAACTATCATTAGATAGATGAGATCTCCAGGTGATGGTACACTCCCGAAATAATGAATTATTCCTGCCGATGTCCAAATTTCGTTGGATCACAGTAAATAAAACATTCTTTCAACCTCTCTTCCCATTTCTCAAGACTTACATTTTTTTCTCCGTTCTCTCCCTTTCCCTTATCTCTTCATTAGGAAAATTTGCAATTTTTTTCTTCCTTTCCTTTTTCCCAAAATCAATGTTCAACCATGGTTGGTATATATAGCATATTAGTGCTGACAATAAGAAACGTGGGACCAAAAAAATTATTTTTTGAACATTGGTGCCGACGTGGGGAATCTCGAGACCATAAAAATTAATTTTTAGACTGGTTCGGACCTTGAGAAACACGAGATCAATTTTTTTCTAACACGAGTGCCGGCCACCACAGTGTCAATACCAAAAATACCGGAAGTTTTTTTTTTTGAATTTTTTTCGGTGTCAGCCACATAGACACTGGAACTTAATAAAAAAGATATTTTTTAACTGGAAAATACTAGTATTTTTAAAAAAGTATACACCAAAAAATACACTTGGGTGTTGGCCATTGCAGTGCCGACACCAAAAAAAATATATATTTTTATCCCCAACCCAGTCATATTGCAATGGTTACTCAATGATTCACTTTAGTGTTTGCCATCGGTGTGCCAACACCGTCTAACATTGTAGATTTCAAGTCATTTTTGTTATAGATTTTGAACTTGAGCCATTTTCATAAATAATAAAACGTTTCGGATTATTTCTGAAAAAAGTCAGTGTTTGTTGGATTAGTGTTTACTGCCTACTTTAACTCTCTCCTGTAGTGCGTGGCTCTCAACAGACTTAAAATCACTTTACCATCTTTATTAATTAATACGATCACCCCCTAATTAACCATACATTTTTTCTTTCAAAAAGAAATTGATTGTTTATATCAGGTTATAGATGAAAAATTGGAAAAATGAATTGTTGTATGCGAATCAATCTTGATCATATATATAACTAAAAATATAGTTTATTATAAAAAATTAGTGAAATTTTCAATTCTATAAAAATATTAAAATGTGTGTTAATTTGTGGAGTTAAGCCAAATAATAATCCTTATAAAATGATTAACATGTTAATGTTATCTATAAAGAGATGTTAAATTTGTGGGTCAAATTATGATTTTGGCCTCTCAATTATGTTTAAATATATGAGATTTAGGCTTTAATTTGTAATGATTTAATTCCACTTTTGTAATATTATTAACTATTTTTGCTACATTAATGACGGGAACTTCTTTTAAAAAACACTACTCTAACTTGTTAGGCTACTGTGAAACTTTGTGTGTTTGGAGGGGGTGTTATTTTATTTTTTATTTTTATAATTCATATTCATTTTTTTACTAGAATACTTAACAATATTAACTATTCGATTAATTAATGATATTAAAAAAATTCTTTTCATGTTGACTGAGTTCTAGCTTAGTTGGTACCAACATTGTTGCTTATGTAGGAGGACGTGAGTTTGAGTGCATTAAAGCACATTTATCCTCCTATTTAAGGGTTAAAGGGGGGCTATAGGTGATTTTAGACATTTGTATTGAAAAAAATTTCCTTTCATGATACTTTTTGTGTTGAAGGGGGTGTTCAAGTCATTGTTTTAATGGGAATAGTTAACAATTTAAGTTATAGAATCTTGCTACGTCTGGGTTCGGTTGAAAGTTATTCTGATTTAAGTTATATATATTTGCTTTGTGAGAGTAAAATTGCTTGTAATGATTTTGATATATTGTCTTTATATTTATCAAATAGTGTAATTGTACTTATACCCCTTAAAAAATGTGAAAAGAAATTAAATTATGCTAAATCAAAGTATAAGGATTAAATCTTAAATTTAAGTATACTAAAGAAGCTAGAACCAAAATTTGACCTAAATTTGTGATGGTGATAAAGACATGTGGTGTAATAAACGCTATAGCATAGACACACATGACTAATAATAGGATTGATATTGAAATGTCACAAAAAATCCATTTAATCATGGTGTACACAGGCATGCATGAATAGTTGTTATTACATATATTACTTTGCATGGCTAAAAACTTTGCCTTTTTGCAAGTGTGCCAACTATCTGTATCCCCATTGGAGGACTCATGCAAAACAAAAATTACACTATAATTAGAGATAATAAACACATAATTAGTTAACTCCAATGTGTATATGATGTATCCTTAAATGCTTTAAGACGAAAGTAAAAGAGGTATATCTTTTGACGATTCAACTTCATTTTATTTACCAACTATATATATATATATATATATAGAAAATGGGTGGTTGTTGTTTTTACTTAATTAATTTTTTTAAAAAAGGGTCAAGGAATCTTGTTATAATTTTCTTCCTTGTGATCCCTTTTAGGGCAATTATCCTTTAAAGTCTAAACCATGGGCGTGATGGTCGGAAGTTCACGTGAAACAAGGTCGGACCAGTTTTTGTTCTTTCTTTCCGAAATGCCTGCCTTTTACATTAACTTCCAACTGTGAGCTTACCTATATGGTTTAGGTCTTTGCTTCTATTACACAATTCTATAATGGTTAATTATCAAATACAATAACCCCCATGCACAAAAGTTAACAACATGCAATTTTCCCCATTATTTTATTGTTTTCATTTAGCCCCTACCCTAGCTTTGAATTTTTGCTTGCCATTCCAATATATGATTCATTTTTTAGATATAATCAAAGATTGATGGACAGTTGATTAACTTTTTAACTTGTTGGTTCTTTAAGAGGAAAAAAATAAATAAAGGGTTTGGAGTTTGGTTAAAAGTGAAGTTGGAATGGTCAAAAAAGATGGTAGTTAAATTTATGTTATGGAATTGTGTCATAACTCATGGGTTTTTTGTCTAACTTTTTTCAATTTTTCTTTTACCTACATAGATTTGAATTTATCCTCGTTAACCAAAAAAGAAAGAAGAAAAAAAGCTAAAAGATAAAGGTTTTGGACAATAAAATGGTCCCTGCACCGCCCTGATCGTTACCTTGGTCAAATGAACTTGGAATTTAGCTACTTTTATAATTACTCTTACATGGAAGCTGGATTTTCATCAACTTTTTTAGGGTTTAAAATTAAGTTTTGTTCATATAGCTACATTAAGTTGAGGTTAGATTCACCAAGCCAGAGTATATATATTAATAAGTTTAATATTATTTTCGATTGGAATTTTTTCTTCCGACTGTGTTAAAAGTCTTAAATAGAGTAGGATTATCTTGAAGGAATAGGCAAAATCAGTTTACACATTCTAACTCGACCCTATGACCTATAGATCATTGATGGGAGAGCATGCTACCAGTTGAGCTAACACCCCTTGGCAAGTTCTAATCCTTGGAAATGGCAACTTCCAAAATATTATGTTATATATATACATTACTTTGAATATACTTATTGGGAGTAATTAACCAAATATGTTTGATAGTTTGCAGCAGGTGATGAAACTCAATGGTGAGATCACAGAAACCTAATCATCACAACTTTGAGTATTTTGTACACCAAAACTCTTTGGCTTCTTTCAGGCTGAAAAGTTTTAACATTGTTATCCAAAAGCATGAGCTTGCAATGTGAATCATTCATGGATTGGGAATTGTTATTGGTTTTGGATTTATCAGGCAAATTCCCAACACAAGGTTGGGATCTGTATGGACAAAACAAGTCAAGAGTCAAAATACCCTACAACGAAACACTTACTAGGTTTATAGATTCTACCCTTAATTTATATATATTAATTAATGCTTTCTTTTCTTATATTTTCCTCTTTGTCATGGGGATTTGATTTGAGTTACAATTCACAAGGTTTGATAGAGATTCAAATAAATGCTAATTAATGTTTAGAAACTTATTTTGTGCCTTTAAATCCTATGAATTTATGCCTATTAATAGTGGATTAAAAAGCATATATACATATTCTTACCCTTTACATGTAGCTTAAAATTTTGGATAAATCAGAAGCTACCAAAAGGCTTTAAATGCAGATGTCTGTTTGCTCCCCTGCTTGCATATAGCAGCATGAATTGAATTAGGGGTATTGGGAATAGTAGCTATGATTTGCATGAAATTTAGGGTTTTATTTTTTTTCATATTTCAATTTTCAAATGAGAATTAAGTGATTGGATATCCCTGAACTTAAGTATAAAAGATTTTGGTCAATGCTATCCATATATATGTATAATTTTAATTTTTCTTGCTAGGAAAAAGCTCTGCAAGTTGCTGCAGTGTTCATTAATCCTTTTTCTTTTTCCCTCTCGTTCTAATATATCAGACTTCTAAGATGTCATGCTTGCTTGCGATACAAGATAAGTGACTTAATTAACTACTGCTAAAAGAATAATATTGAATTATTGTAGTTCATATTTCCTAATAAGGTTATAAATTTATATAAATATATAATATATTTTATATAATTAAAATTTATTTATATGGACACGTCTGCCACTGCCATTTTAGTTTAACTTAAGCAGTACATATAATTATCATTTAATTTTTATCTTAAGATTTAAGATTTCTTCAGCTTTGATTAAGTCTTAGTTTAACTGTCATTTTATTATTGTTAATGTAAGAGAACGTAAATTTAAGTGCACTAAAACGTGTTTATCCTCATATTTAAATGTGTGAAATTATGATTAATTGTAAGCATTGTATAAAAAATTAAAATTACAATTTAAAAATAATCACTTAATTACAAATAATGGCATAAAATGATTACTATATGTTTATGAGGATATATAGATAGGGTTTTACTGTATTGAGGCTTGGTTTATTTCATTTTCTTCGGGCTATATTGATAGTTATTTTTATGTTCTACATGATTGTTCATATTCATACTTACGTCTCAAATAGAGGTAAGCAAAAAATCAGTTAATTAAATAAATCGAAGTGAATTGAATTGATTAAATTAAAATAAGTTGGTTTAGTTGATTTATTCAATATGATTAATCGATTTTAGTAGTTTATTTAGTTGATTTTCAATTTTAAATCTTCAAATTAACTTTATAATTACTAATTTCTAAACCCATATCCATGTCAAAGCCGAAGTAACTAAATACCTAATCTCTAATATTAATACCCATATCAAACCCGATCCAACAAAAAAAAAAACATGATACTCACTTTTTTCAAGGGCCCATAGATGAGCAATAGTCATTGGCAAATCACTAGGAACAACCACCCACCCATTTCGGCCTAGTTTGAGCATCCTCCCACATATCATGCAGTGAAGATCCAAAATTTATCAAGTCTGTTTTTACAAGAAACCAAGACAAATAACCTCAATATAAAAATTTTCAAGCGTGCTATCACCTGAAGCATTGAAGGTATCAATTTATCTTGGCTAAAATGAACAAGAGCATGGTCTTGTGTCACGTGCCAACAGAATTTGACATCCATAAGAGCCACCAAAGAGCTCAGAGCACCATCAAGAGGCCTAACTATACTCTGTTGAGAATCGACTCGTATAAACAACGAATAAGAAAAAATAGAGAAAATTGGACATCAATTTTCGTGGAAAAACTTCTCCCATCAAGAGGAAAAAAACCACGGGAAAATGAGACTTCACTAATGAGTAACTAATCAAAAAGTACAAGATGGAGATATTCAAAACAAACCTTAAACCTTGAATACAAAGCTCTCTCAAAACTCTCTCTTGATCTTCTCTCTAATGTTGTGTTATGTTATTTTATTCTAGGGTTACTAAGGCTCTTTTTATAGGCTAAGATTAAAGGTCTAATCATACTAAAATATATCGAGTATAATTAGAGTTTAAATGGGAAAAGTAACGCTACTGAGAGTCTAATTACGGGGCTGTTTTAAGTTAGAATTCGTCGCGTCCTCGCCTCTGCTTTGCCTTTGTTTCAAACAGTGTCGTGTCATTATGACATTGCGTGATTCCTCATTGCAACGTCGCCTCTATTTTGACTTTGGTTTGACTGAAAAATGTGAGACACATTTCACAAATCTCCACATTGACTCGTATTTTAACATACCTCCTTTGTCAGGCCCTATCATGGGCCTAACTTGATTTTTTATAGGATATTAACCAAATCCAAGCAGTGCTTAAACTTGGAAACCGGAAGGCTCTTATTCAAAACGGTCATACCTTTCTCTCTCATATGACTAAGTCACACATGCCACAATCAAGTTGACTACAACTCCGTAATAGTCGAGGAAATTATTACTGCACTAGTCACTATTGAACCCTACAAAATATATAGACAGTCGGTTTTTGACCTTTCATTAAAACGAGAGCTCCATGAGATACCTTATTGCTACTTGACTCAATGATGATTCTACAATCATTCAAGTCTAACATACTTAGGGAGATGATATTTTTCTTTAAATCAGGCACATGCCTGACACCTAACAGTGTCCTGATAATCTTGTTGTGCATCCTAATCTGGACGGTACCTATGCCGATTATCTTATAGGATGAATTATTCCACATGAGCACAACTCCACCTTCAACTGGACTATATGTGGAGAACTAGTCCTTGTTGGGACATATATAGTAAGAACGTCTTGAATCTAGGATCCACTAGGACATAAGCTTAGACCTTTCGATCGTAGACACCAACAACTATCATCTCCTTTGTCCTCGACCACACTAGCATCAGCTAGCTCAACCTTCTCCTTCCCTTTTTCGTCGTTTTCAGTAGCCCTCTTGTTTTTGTTTTGCAACTTAAAACATTCTTCCTTAATGTGACCTAACTTCTTACAGTAGCCACATGTCTTGTCTCGATTCCTCGACTTCAATCTAGTCTTGCTTCTCGTAACCAAAATCGAGGTTTGCCCATCTGGCTTGCTATTTGAACCTAACGCAATGTCGAGTTTGTCTTTACTCAACAAGTTTCCCTTTATATCGTCAAACGAGAGTTTATCTCTACAATAAATTAGGGTCTCCTTGAAAGTCTTATATGAAAGGGAAAATAGCACAATAATAGTATAGCTTAATCTACATAATCTATATTAGCCTCGACATTCTTTAGATCATTCAACAGAGTAACAAATTCGCTAATGTGAGCCGTAATGGACACATTTTCAGCCATACCGAACGTGTACAGACACTGTTTCAACACCAATCGATTAGCCAGAGACTTTGTCATGTAAAGGGTTTCTAACTTCTTCCATAAGGCAGAAGTTGTTTTCTCTATAAGCATTTCCTATAACACATTGTTCGTAAGTACAATTGGATTGTTAACAAGGCCTTCTCATCAGGCTCATTCCATTCTAACTAATCTGAATCTGCGAGATTTTGCCCTGTAACGACCTTCTTCAGGCTGTTTTGGACCAGTATTTTAGACATTCAAACTTACTATAAACCGAAATTTTTGATCCTATCAAACTTCTCGATATCAAATCTCATCGTTGCCCTATCTAAACGAATTGATTGTCGAATCCTAACCAAGCTATGATACCAATTTGTTGGGGATCGACCTATATAAACAACTAACAAGAAAGAATAGAGAAAATTGGACACACAAATTTACGTAGAAAAACTTCTCTGATCAAGAGGATAAAAAACCACGGGAAAAAAAGACTTCACTAATGAGAAAATAATTGAAAAGTACAAGATGGATATATTTAAAACAAACCCTAAACCCTGAATACAAAGCTCTCTAGCTAAAACACAAAATTCCCTTAAAACTCTCTCAAAACTCTCTTTTGATCTTCTCTCTAATGTTATGTTATGTTATTTTATTCTAGAGTTACTGATGTTCTTTTTATAAACTAAAATTAGAGGTCTAATCACACTAAATATCTCTGGTATAATCAGATTTTAATTGGGAAAGTAATCCTACTGAGAGTCTAATTACATGGCTATTTTAAGTTAGAATTCATCATGTCGTCGCGACGTCCCAGGCTCCTTATTACAATGTCACCTCTGGTTTTCCTCTATTTCAAACATTTTCGTGGTATTGTGATGGCACGTGGTTCCTCATCGCAATGTCACCTCTACTTTGACTCTAGTTTAATCGAAAAATGCAAGACACACTCCACTTGCTCCATGGGGGTTTAGTGGCCTATAAGAGTCCATGGAGCCTTGAGACTTTCTAGAAAGATGTAGATAGCTAGCCCACATTAGATATCTTTAGAATGCTATCTTGTTTAGATTTATTAAGAGTAGTTGGGAAGATTCTAGAGATAGATCTCCACCGCCCATATTGGACTTTGTAGTTGAATCTCAACTGTTGATGTATTGGGGCTAGGCATGTAAATAAATGGATACCTCACCCCTCATTTGTAACCAAGTCGTTTAAGTAATAAGAAGTTTCCCATTCTTTAAGAAGCTTTCTTGCTTTCTTATTCTAATTTTCAAGTTTCTTAGGGACAACCAAGTTCAATGAGCAAAGTGCTCACTTGAAGGCTTACTTAGGCATACGAGCGATCGAGTTACCGAGCCTAAGGCTGCATGGTTGCTTAACTTAAGCTTTAAGCACATGATAAGTGGTATCAGTACGTGGTTGCTTCAGGGTGATCAAAGATGATGAGTTCTAATGTTGCCAACCAACACGACGATGGTGTCGAAAATAATATCGTCAACAAGAGAAAGAAAGCGAGCTCATATTCTATTAATAAAAACTTCAAAGCCGAATCTTTAATTTGCATCATTTTAATTCAATATGGCTGAATAATTTACCCACTTAAAAAAAATTAAACAATTATTAAGTATATTGGAAAAAAATTACAAGCAAAATTAAGATAATCACGTATTTTATTAGATATTACGTATATTTTCTCCTTTTGTTAATAAATGTATATACATATAACAAGATGTATGTCCATATGAAACATATTTTAATTGAATAAGGTTAAGAATTTGACTTTATTCTAAAAATAGGTGAAGACAATTTTATATGAAAGTAGTATAATTAGAATTATTTTATAATTGTTTATAAATTTTATAATATTTTAATTATTTTATACTTTTATAGATTTTGTAGTCCAAAATGTTATTGTATAAATACAAAAATGAAATATATATTAAAATGCAAACAAAAATAAAGAATATGAATTTATGAGTAAATCATACAAAAGTATTAAGTAATATTTATTGAAACAATTAAATGTTTTATAATTTTTAAAATGTAATGTTTAAATTCATTAGTTACAATGTTCAATTTATCCACCTATATAAACTTTTGGATTTTTAATTAATAATAATTATCTGTTTCCGATAAATAAATAGGTAAGATTTGAAAATCTCATATCATTTAGAAATAAGGGTTTTTTTCCTTTTAATTTCAATTTAACAATTTTATAAAAAAATTAAAAAATGATTAAGTGAAGATT
Organism: Gossypium arboreum; assembly: GCF_025698485.1. Taxonomy (NCBI): domain Eukaryota; kingdom Viridiplantae; phylum Streptophyta; class Magnoliopsida; order Malvales; family Malvaceae; genus Gossypium; species Gossypium arboreum. The sequence goes on along the minus strand of NC_069070.1, from coordinate 109,827,511 downwards.
AAAAAATTATTTTTAAATTATTTAATTTATTATCCATTGTATTATTTGAAATAAAAAGTAACATGCGACATCTTACAACTATTAATCAAATGTTGTGGTTGTGGTATATAAAAATTAACAACTATTAATCAAATGTACCACATGAATAAACAACATAAAAGTACAACTATTAAAATAGACTTTTTCAAAATGGATGTATCACATTAAAAGATATGATAAAGTTCATGTACCAAATATGACATTATCTCATTAGATATTCATATAAATTACTTAAAATCATTTAAATTGTTGGTAAGATACTTTAAATGCATGATTCTTTAAAAAATATATATGGTTTTTATGTTGATTTTAAATTATTTGATAAATGTTAATAAAAATATGTGGATTTATTATGAAAAATACATGTAATATTATCAAATATTTTTGTACAAATTTTATCTACTTAAAAAGTTATAATATTTTAAAATTTTTAAAATTATGTTTTAAAATATTTTAAAATGCGATGCAATATATTTAAAATTTAGAAAATTTCAATTTAATAAAATGTTTTTAAAATAATTTTAAAATTAAAAATTAAAATTTTATGGATTTGTTTTAGAAAGGTTTTTCTATGAAAGTTACTTCAAATTTATTTATAATTTTAATTTTTATAAATAATTTTTTATAAATTTGTTTGTAATTTTACTTATTTTTATTTATACACTATTTTAGTAAACAATTATTTCAAACATGATTTAAACATTTGTCAAATTTTTAAAGAGTTTAAACGGTATTTAAAAATTTTAACTATAATCATAATTGGAATAATTTTAATTTTAGAAACAGTATTTTAAGATAAAAACATCAATATTTAACATTTTCTCTAAAATAATGTTTAAAATATATTTAATCAGGTAATAATATAATATTTTAAAATGTTTGAATATTTTTGGTAATTAAACACCGTTTATAAACAATATTTAAATCTACCAAAATAATTTGATAAAAATCTAAACATATTTTGTAAGAATTTTTCAAAGATGATATCTATAATTTTACTTATAAAACTTAAATGATTTTTTAACATTATTTTAAACTTGGATATAATTTGTTTAAAATACTTTTAATCTAAAAGTTTTAATTTTTGTAACTATTGTATTTTGTTTCAATTAAATTACTTCAATAATTATTATTTTTAAAATTAAATGGTATTTTATTTGAATTCAATAAATTCTTTAAACAATAAAATTTGCATTAGCACTTAAAACCGTTATAAAATTAATTATTTGAGAAATATATTTTAAACCCGATTTGAAATCAATTTTAATTATTTAATTATAAAAATATATAATTTTGTAGCAATATTTAAAAATATAAAATATATTATATTAATATTTAATTAAAATAAATTTAAACTATCTAGTTTTAAAAATATTTTGTAACAATATTTAATTACAACAATTGTGTTATAGTTGTTATATTTCGTAACAATATAGAGTTAATGTGGAATGTATTTGTCAAAATCTAAACAATATTTAGACTATTGAAAGCTAAAAACCTGATTTATTTAAAGACATAACAGAGGCTTTTATAAGCTATTACAAAATAGAAATAACTAAGTGCATCCATGATTTACTTAGCAAGTATCATGGCTAAAATCAAGGAACAGAATCAGAGATAACAACCATCTAAATTAACAAGCAAGACTTAGTCAAATCGACAAAGTTCCCAACAATTCCTCCCTTAAACTGAGCTGTTGCCATACAATTAGTTTAAACTTTGAATACTACAGATACCAAGCTGCTCTCTCATCTTCAAAAACAACTCTTAACTTCGAAGGTTTTGTCATGATGTCAACCAACTGATCCTTTGAGCCACAGTGTGTCAATTCTACTACTCCATCATTAGCCAAGTCTCGAAGAAAGTGAAAACGCACATTAATATGCTTGCTTCTACCATGCATAACAAGATTCTTCGAGAGTTTAATGGATGAGTTATTATCGCAAAATATGATGCACTTACATTGCTTAAGCCCAAGCTTCTCAAGAACTCATTGCATCCATATACTCTGATAAGCACATGCGACATCAACAATGAACTCTATTTTGGTGGTGGAAAGTGACACAATTGGTTGCTTTTTGAAACTCCATGCCATTGTTCCAGAACTTAGTTTGAAAATACCCCGAGGTGCTTTTGCGACCATTAAGATCACCTGCATAATCACTGTTCGAATAAGCAAGCAATCTTTCTTCTCCTCTCTTTTTGGAAAGTATTCCCAACTCAGTTGTTCCCTTCAAGTATTGAAACACCCTCTTTACTGTTTGTTGATGCAAAACAATGGGCTCCTCCATGAAACGAGCTATCAAACCGACAACATACATAAGATCAGGCCTTGTAACGGTCAGGTACATAAGGCTTCCTACCATTTGTTTGTAAATAGTGGAATTAACTTTTGTCCCTCCATCTTTAGTAAGTCTACTCCCAGGAATAATGGGGTTTTTTTACAGATGTACATTAATCCATCCCAAATCTTTCTGGTAACTCATTGGTATACTTCCTTTGGCTTATGAATATCCCCACTAAGCTTTGCACCACTTCCACTCCAAGAAAATACTTCATGCAACCAATATCAAACATGTCAAACTCACTTTTCATTGAACTTTTGAACTTTCCAAACATCTGCTTATTGTTTCCTGTAAAAATAATATCAACGACGTATAAACTTACTATGAGAATAACCAAGATCAAACATGTCAAACTCACTTTTCATTGAACTTTTGAACTTTCCAAACATCTGCTTATTGTTTCCTGTAAAAATAATATCAACGACATATAAACTTACTATGAGAATACCTACATATTCATTCTTCCTTGTAAATAGCGTGTAATCACTTAAGCATCTTTCAAACCCCTCATTGATAAAGTATGACTCAATCTTGCTGAACCAAGCTCTTAAGGCTTGTTTAAGTCCATAGAGTGCTTTCCTTAACTCGTACAATTTGCTTTCTTCACCTTTCACTTCATAACCTTGCGACTGTTCCACTAATACTTCATCGTCAGTCTCACTATGCAGAAATGCACTTTTGACATCAAGTTGGTATACTTGCCAATCTCGATTAGCTGCAAGTGAAAGTATCAGCCAAATGGTGTCCCAACGAGCTACTAGAGCATATATATTATTGTAATCAATGTTGGCTTGCTGTGCGGATCCCTTTGCTATGAGTCAGGCTTTGCATTTATCCACTTCTCCCTTCTCATTCAACTTTGTCTTGAAAACTCATTTAACACCCACCTTTTTTTCTTCTATCGGTAAGTTATTCAGTTTCCATGTTCCATTCTTCTCAATACCTTCAATTCTTAATCCATATCTTCTCTCCAAGTTGAATTTTCGCAACCTCTTCAAAAACTGTTGGATCATTTGCAACAAACATGGAGAGTTGTATCTCCATAACAAGTTTTTGTACTTCATCTTCTTCTTCGGACAGTCCTTCACCATTTACATAATCCTTCATCCATACTGGCTCAATCCTTTTCCTCCCTGAAGCTGGACTTGTAACATTGGTTGATGTAGGTGAGCTAGAATACTCACTTTCATTTTCTTCTTCTCTTTCTTCATTTTCCTCCAACTCTGATTCTCCCCCTTTTCCTTCATCTTCCCATTTAAAATCAATGCAGTAAGTTTCCTCACTATTCTTTTTCTAGCTCTATTTTTCTTCTTCTTTAAAAATTACATCTCAGCTTATGAAAATCTTATTGGAGACTGGATCATACATTCGAAAAGCTTTGGATTCTTCACTAATCCTTAGAAATATGCACATGAAACTCTTACCATCAAGTTTTTTTTCTTTTTTCTTCAGGTACATGCAATGCCCTATGCACCCAAACACTTTGAAGTAATCCATTAAAGGCTTGACTCCTTTCCATACTTCTTATGCGGTTTTAACTTTCACTACTGGGTTGGATACCTGTTGAGAACATACACTGCCCAATTTATAGCTTCTGGCCAAAACTCCTTAGGAACTTATTTGTCAGTCAGCATGCACCACACCATGTTTATAAAAGTTTGATTCTTTCTCTCTGTGATAGAAAGTAAGGTAATGTAAGCTAAACACACCTAAGATTTTGAAGAACATGAATGAATAAACTGAGTATTTTGTAAATTCAATGCTTAAATTTTTCTGTTTTACAAGACTGATATTTATAGCAGAGACCTGTTAACTGTTCTGCTTAACAAACTAACAACTTAAATAACAAATCACAACCACTAATACTCTAATACTCTATCATGCATCCATCTTCTTAGCCGGTAAAACCTGAAGAGAAGTTCGAAACTGAGTAAAATTAGTGACAGAGAGTGGCTTGGTAAAAATGTCGGCAACCTGATCACAGGCAGGGACTTCACCAATAACAAGAGCACCACTGGCAACTTTTTCACGAATAAAAAATAATTCAAGCTCGACATGCTTGAACTTGGATTGAAGAACGGGATTAGCTGCAACAGTAACGGCACTGGAGCTATCACACCAGATAGTAGGCGTATCAGGTGACTGAACCTGTAGTTCATAAAGAAGCGAAACTAACCAGTTAACATCACTAGTAGCCACAGCAAGACCTCGATACTCTGCTTCAGTTGTAGAGCGAGACACCACTTGCTGTTTCTTAGAACACTAAGAAACAGGAGCATCACCAAAATAAACACATAAGCCAGACGTAGAGCGGCGGTCATCAAAATCTAGACCATAATTTGCATCGGCGTACCCTACAAGAGATAAACGCGAAGATGGTCGAATAACAATACCATAGTTAAGTGTCCCACAGAGATATCGCAAGATTTGTTTTAAAGCAATCATATGTGTAGTGGTAGGACTATGCATAAATTGACATATGCGATTCACAGCGTATGAAATATCAGGACGCGTAAGCACCACATATTGTAAGGCACCAGCCAAACTCCTGTACTCAGTAGGATCACACAATCGGTCACCATCATCCTTAGATAACTGTGTCGAGCTAATCATAGGAGTATGAACAGGCTTCGCATTGAGGAGCGAGCTGCGAGCAAGCGAATCCCGAATATAATTTTTCTGACACAAATGAACACTACCGAAGGAAGACTGCGTAACCTCAATCCCAAGAAAGTAATGTTGATCCCCCATATCTTTGAGGGAGAACGTAGCATGCAACTGTTTAACGAAACTGGTAATAGCTATCGAATCATTACCAGTAATGATTATATCATCTACATAAACAAGAACATATAACGTAGTACTGACGCGATCCGAACAAACAACGACGCATCAGACCGAGAAATAGTAAAATCAACAGAAGATAAAATCTGCTTCAATTTATCAAACCATGCTCGAGGGGCTTGTCGAAGTCCATACAAAGCCTTCTGCAATCGACATACAAGTGGCTTTCCATCCAATCCAAACTGAACAAACCCTGGTGGTTGCTGCATGAAAACCTCAGTATCCAGATCTCTATTTAAAAATGGGTTATTGACATCGACTTGGCGAAGTGACCATCCCTTTGACACTGCAATGGACAAGATGAAGTGAATAGTGGCCGGTTTAACCATTGGACTAAAAGTTTCTTTAAAATTACATCTTGGTACTTGAGCACAACCCTTAGAGACCAACCGAGCCTTTCGACGATCAACAGATCCATCAAGCTTCCTCTTAATTTTGAATAACCATTTTCACCTATTGCTCTCCGTCCAGGAAGGAGCGACACGAGCTCCTGGGTAGAATTGGCTATTAGCACATCATATTCTGCTTGAACAGCTAATTTACACTCCGAATGAGCAAGTGCCTCATCAACAGAACACGGTTCAAACTCAACAGTTTCAGCAGACAACACCTTGGGCTTAAAAACGCCAGCCTTTGACCGTGTAACCATTGCGTACGTATTCCCACAAGGAATCGGTATCGAGACTTCGGGTGGCGTAGGAGCAGAGGAGGACCTTCTTGAACCAGATCGTGAAGCATCAGGAACACCAGCCAACAGACAACAAGGGGTAGACAGAGTAGCAGACTCATCACGAACCACCTCTCGACTAAAGGCCTCACTATTGGAGCCAGGCAAAGGACATGAGATCATCAAGGGAGCCACTGAAACTTGTGGAGTGGCACGACGAACAAGAGGAACATACGTAGTACTGGACGGGGAACGAACAATATCAGACACCGTCGGAAGGGAAAACAAGAATCGATGCTCATCAAACACCACATGGTGAGAGATTATCACCAACCTTTCTGGAGTAAGACAATAATAGCCTTTATGTTGAGAACTATACCCTAAAAATGTACAGGGTTGAGATCGAAAATCCAGCTTATGACGCTGAAATAGGCGGAGATAAGGAAAACAACAGCAGCCAAAAACCCGAAGATGGTCATACGTCGGTGCACAACCATAAAGTTTCTGATACGGAGATTGGCCTTGAAGAACCGGAGTAGGAAGCCTATTAATGAGATGAACTGCAATGCGAAAAGCATAGCCCCAGTGCTGCATAGGCAGACTAGCCTGAGCTAACAAGGTAAGACCAGTTTCCATTATATGCCGATGCTTACGCTCGGCAACACCATTCTGTTCATAAGTGTGAGGGTAAGATATACGATGAAGAATACCCTGATCAGCAAGGATGGAGGAAAGTGCCCGAAACTCACCGCCCCAATCACTTTGAAACTTCTTAATAGTCTTCCCGAACTGAGTGGCTACCATTTTCTGAAACTGAGAAAAACACTCAATTGCTTGAGATTTGCGTTTAACTAAATACACCCAGATGAAATGACTGCACATGTCTACAAACGAAACATAGTATAAATGTCCTTCACAGGCAACTGAGGCTGAACCCCACAAGTCGGAAACAACTAACTCATACAATTCCATATACTTAGTAGTAGACGGGAAAAATGGAAGCTTATGGGATTTTCCCTTTTTACAAGCAATACACACATTAGAAAGAGATTTCTTACTAGTAACAACACTACAATTATTCAAAACAACATTAACAATTGAAGATGATGGGTGACCAAGCCTACTATGCCATAGAGTAAACTGATCAGAACATGATGAACTGGCTTGAAGATCAACATTGTGAACTGCAGACACAGGAGGCGATGAAAGTGGAGAATCAACGAAAAACTGATAGAGCCCATCATGAACTCGGCCCCGTAATAAAGTTTCCTCCTTCTGGATGTCCTTAACGATACAATAGGAAGGGTGAAACTAAAAGAACACATTGTTATCTCGAGCGAACTGAGATACAGATAAGAGATTCTTGCGAATGCTTGGAACAAACAACACATTAGACAACCGTAATAATTTGGAATTAGCAGAAATAACCGTGTCCCCCACAGACAAAATTAAAGTAGGAGCCCCATTGCCCATTAAGAGTTCAGAGGTACTTGAATAAGGTGTTGAGGCATTTAAATCCGCAGCATTCTGACAAACATAATTAAAAGCTCCAGAATCCGGGTACCACGAGGCAGACCCAGTTGGTGTCAGAATATATGGATCAACACTACCATAGCTAGAATCATAGCGAGATGTATCTGAAAAATCAGAAGCACGAAAATCTGGAATTCAAGGCAACCCAATACCCTGAGAATTGTCAACATCAAACACCCGAGCACGAGGTTTTGTATACCACAAAACCTCAAGAGGAGTAGTCGGAACGGATCCGTCAAGACCAACACAATTTGTAACCGGAGACCCAAACAACTGCTGAGACACATATGGAGCCCCAGGAACTGGATACGGACCACTAGGCCTAGGGGGTCGAAACATTCGGCCTACTAAAGACGGCCTATTGAAGCCACATAACAATACCCTTACTGCTGGCCCAAATCAGGATGCAGTCTTTTTATAAGAGGCGGCCTACTAAGAGGTTCATAAGCATGGGGTGCATAAGGCCCAGAAGGTCCAATAGAAATAGGAGCCTAATTGGGCTGAGCATAAGCAACGGTAGCAGAAGGGTTCTATTGCCAAACCCACTGCACTCCTTCAGATTTTGGCACCGGAGGACGCGTATGAAAAGGTTCACAACCGCCAGTATCCATGGCTTTCGACGAGCCACCATACTCTCTGTCAAAGCAGTAATAGCACCACTGTGCAACATGTCCAAACCGATTGTAGATCTGACATTGCATCCACAAGCGAAAAACGCAGCTACCACACGACCCCGACGACGCTCGACCACCACGAGACCTCGACGACACTCAACCACCATGAGCACTACGAGCATCATATTCAAGCACCGCACAAGAAGCCTGAGCCACATGCGTAACCAGCGACACATCACGCGCTGCCCTCAACTGTCGATTTTCAAAAGCCATGAGAATGTCCACAAGTTTTGGAAACGCCAAGGGCTCCGACGAAGCGAAAACCACCATAAAAACGGAATCAAAATTAGAGGGGAGGCCTCTGAGAAGAACCTCATCCTTCTCCACCTCTAGAACTTCCGATCCCGATGCCGCAAGCAAGGCGCAGAGAATATTAATTTTGGACACATATTCCTTCACTGTAGAGCCACCCTTCCAAACCGCATGCAGATCGTGACGGATCTGAGAGACTTTTTCAATAGAGGTTGTAGCGAAGAGATGACTTGCTGCATTCTAGATATCACAAGCAGATTTAGTGGAGATGAAATAAGAAAGAAGAGAAGAGCTCACCGTGGAAAGAAGCCACGAGGCAAGAAGCTTGTCCTGCTGCGAGAACCAGATCGCATCCGGATTCAGAGCGAGACATCCATCACTTGTGGCCACCACATTCGGCGGTTCAGTGACGGAATCATCCAAGAACCCCTGGAGACCGTAATTGTCGACAATAAGTTAGACTTGATGTTGCCACTGAACGAAATTAGACTCATCCAATTTAGCAATCTCATGACGAGGAAAGCTATAGACCAATCGAGGATGCGAAGCAGACGTAGGAAGAGATTCACTAGTTTGCTGATCAACCATCGGATCCATGACCTCAGAGCGGAAGCAACCACCAAGATCTTAGGCGACTGATACCATGATAGAAAGTAAGGTAATGTAAGCTAAACACACCTAAGATTTAGAAGAACATGAATGAATAAACTGAGTATTTTGTAAATTCAATGCTTAAACTTTTCTGTTTTACAAGACTGATATTTATAGCAGAGACCTGTTAACTATTCTGCTTAACAAACTAACAACTTAAATAACAAATCATAACCACTAATACTCTAATACTCTATCACTCTGTAACTCTATTTTGTTATGGAGAAAAAGTTGCAGTGAGTTGTCTCTTGATTCCTTTTGTATGACAATAAGTGTTGAATTTCGTTGAAGCGAACTCTCCACATCGATCAGTGCGTAAGCAGCATATATTATTCCCTATTTCTTTTTTCTACCATGTTTTTAAAATTCTTAAACATAGTAAATGCCTCTGACTTTGCATGCAAAAAATAAGTCCATATCTTATGACTATAATCATCAATGAAAGTGATTATATACCTCTTGTGACCATTCGATTTAGGAGTAATTGGCGCACAAATGTCTGAATGTACAAGCTGCAATGGTTGAGAGGTTCTCCACAAATTTTTCTTAGGAAATGGTTCACAATGCTTCTTGCCAACAACACAATAAATGCAAAGCTTGGGAGAAGCTTTTAGAATTGGCAAACCCTTCACCAGTTTTATTTATGCCAACGTTCTTATCCCTTTCATCTTCAAGTGCCCAAATCTCCTATGCCACAAATGTGCTTTTGTGTATTTAGATGTTGTTTCAAAAAAAAAATTCCCTGGAGTGTTAGTAGGTATAGAAGCAGGCAATACAACATTCTATTTGTTATCATGTCAATTTGTATAAATAACCCTCCTATTGGATGATAAACCTTACATACACTAATTGAATTATTTTTTAGTTCAGGAATGTAATATACCTCTGTGATCACCTGAGTTGTTTCATGAATCTGAATTCTGATATTCCCCTTTCCTTTGAAATCCATTTTTGAGTTGTTTCCTAACTTTACCATTTCTCTGAAGGACTCCTCAAGCTTAATAAACCCTTTCTTATCACCAGTCATATGATTGTTGCATTTGGAGTCTAAAAACCACTTATCATCTCTTTTGGAATCGTCTATATCAACATAGGACATGAGAAATATTTCTTCATCCATCTTAGCATAGTTTGCATTCTTGTCCTAGTAAGAACACTCACATTGAAAGTGTACTAACTTGTGACACTTAAAGCATTCAATGGTGGCTTTGTTGAAAGATTGTCTTCTCCGTTCTCTTCCTCTACCTCTATGACTTCCACGATCTCTCATTTCAAGCACTTCTTCACCTGTGACCTTCAAAGCTTGTTCTTTACCATTATTTCTTAGAAACTTCTGTTTATAAACTAGCAAGGAGCTCTGCAACTCATCCACAGAGATCAATATCTTTCGACTCATCTGTGGAACAAACAATGTAATTAAACTTCTCTGTAAGAGTGCGTAATATTTTCTCACTGATTTTCATGTTTGGCATGTTTTGTCCCACATTTGCATGTCATTGGCCACCAACATCACCCTTGAGAAGTACTTAGTGACCAATTCACCCATCTTCATCTCCAGAGTCTCAAATTCCCTGCGAAGTGTCTGAAGTTGAGCACGCTAAACTCTAGTGCTTCATTGATATTTGCTCTTTATAAAGTCCCATATCTGTTTGGAGGTGTTCTTCAGGATAATAGTTTTCAGAGTTGATTTGTCAGTTGCTTGAAACAAATAATTCTTAGCCTTCAATTCTTTCAACTTCTATTCCTCTAAAACTTTTTTTTTCTGCGGTTGTCACCGTTTCTTCAGATACTCCAATAATCGTCACCGTTGAACGTGGGAATACTCGGTTGAGCAAAATTGATATTTTCAGCTGCCATCTCACATTCACTTTTTTTCACAATCACTCTTCTCAAAATTATAACTTTTAATAGCTCGGATAGTAACACCCCTAACCGGCCGTATCCATCGTTGGAACAAGGTTACGGAGCATTACCAGAGTTTGCATAACAAATATATAGAAATTTCAAACATTTCACATCATATAATATTCGTATCATAAACTAATTGAAATCAAACATATTGTCCTTAGGCATTCAAAACAAGCCATAACAAACACCAAAATGAAGCCAAAATCAAGTCTTAAACATGAAATATCACCACATACAACCAATATGCCCTTAGGCACCTCAATTGACAATTTAAAGACATGTAAACAAGTATCTCAATTTACCTAAATAACTAAATTCATGTATGCATATTCAAATCACATTTTACTTTCTTCCATTCTACCATATCAAACACATAACAAATATGATAAGGTCGCTTATATACACATCAAAATATACTAAACAGAAGCCATTCAAATGTGTAGTCTTAACAAAACAGTTATATACCAACATTGGTTAAAATAACCTATACATGTCATTATAACCGAAATTAATTTACTGAAAGTACCAAAAGAACTGATAGATAGTGTGAAATAGCTCCGACCAGCTTCCAACTCGTACGAGCTTCTGAATTACTATAAAACATGGAAAATAACACAGAGTAAGCACTTAAGCTTAGTAAATTCTTATAACATGGAATTTAACTTACTATATATCCATACAATAGGTAAGTAAACATAGCATATCTCAACCAATTTGGCCAAAAGCCTAAACACATGATCACCAACATATTAGCCATGAAAATCATATATAAGATCCACCACACATGGTTGAATTCATCAAATAATCACATTTCATGTTTTTCATATAATTACCAATAATAGTTCATATCAAACTCATATAATCTCATAATAGAACTGTGCCTATTGAACCATTTAGAATATTGTTGGATACACGGGTAGTACACACGAAGTGTACTGAACTGTAATCTGTCAATTCATGTACATGTATGCTCATATGAGTTGTAAACAGTAAGCTCTTCTGAGCTAAATAACAGGAAGCTCATGCAAGCTGAATAACAGGAAGCTCATAAGAGTTGAAATCGGCGACCCTAATGACATGTCATTTGTATCCTACAAATTTTTAAGGTTTAAACGGGGCTTGGTAATTGTCGACTATACAACCGGTATTTATTCATGGCAATTTTACAATTCACAAACAATAATTCAATTTAACACATATAAATGTAGAATTTAATTACATGAACTTACCTCAACGAGTTTACGTAGATACGAAGGCGACTAATCCAATATTTTCCTTTGCCTCGATCTAACTCCGTACTAGGTTTAACCGGATCTATACGAATAAATTTAACTTAATTCAATATAATTCATATTCAATTTAGTCCAAAACACATTTTTGGAAAAATTCCTATTTTGCGCCTATACTTTTAATTCATTACAATTTAGTCCCTAGGCTAGGAAAATGAAATTCACACAATTTAATCCTTACTCAAGCTTAGCCGATTTTTATACCTATTATTAAGAGCCCATATATTTGATAAAATTCACAAATTTTACCATAAATTTATTATCTTTTCAATTTAATTCCTAATTGATAATTTCATCAAAATTCTCTTTATAAAAGTTGTTTATCTAACAACAACCTTTCATTTTCTATCATAAAACTTCAAAATTCAAGCATACTCATCAATGGAAAAACCTTACTACTTTAACAATTCTGCAAATTAATCCCCGAACTAGCTAGATTAAGCTACTACAATCTTGAAAGCATAGAAATCATTAAAAACGAGACAAATTGAGCAAAATAAGCTTGCTAATATTTCAAGCTTCCATGACTATTTTTTTTTTGGTGGAAGATGATGATAATAGTTTATTTTATTTTATTTATTATAACTTTAATCATTAATTTCCAAAATTAACTTTAATATTTCATGAAATTTCCAATGATGACTACTCATGCTTAACCACTAAGCACTTTAATTGGCTATTTAATATATAAGGACCTCCAATTTAAAATTTTATAGCTATTTAATACCTTTAGCTATTAGAACACAACCTTTTCACTTTATACAATTTAGTCCTTTTCATCAAATTAGGTATGTAAACGGTAAAATTTCTTAACGAAATTTTTATACAGTATTTCAATCATGCTGTAGACCATATAATAATAAATATAATTTTTTTTTGACTTCATATTTGTAGTCCCAAAATCACTGTTCTGATTTCACTGAAAACGAGCCATTACAACTCTCCCCCTAAAGGAATTTTCGTCCTAAAAAATCTTACCAGTGAAGAGGTTCAAATATTGCTTTTTCATAGTTTCCTTGGGTCCCCAGGTAGCTTCTTCAAGTCCATGTCGCTGCCAAAGAACTTTTACTAAAGCTACATTTTTATTTCTCAATTCTTTCACCTCTCGTGCTAAAATTCTAATCGGTTCTTCACTGTATGCCATGTTAGGTTGGATCTCGACATCTGTCAGGGAAATAACATGTGAAGAGTCAGATCAGTACTGTCATAACATAGACACATAAAAGAGATTGTGAATCTTTTCTAGTTTTGATAGTAAAGCTAATCGATACACGACAGGTCTGATTCTCTTAATAATCTTATATGGCCTGATAAATTGAGGACTCAAATTTCCTTTACGACTGAACTGAAGAACTTTCTTCTATGGAAAAACTTTCAAAAATACTTTGTCACCAACTTGAAACTCTATATCTTTACGTTTAAGATCCGCATAAGATTTCTGATGATCTAAAGCTGCTTTTAAGCTATCTCGGATCACTTTCACTTTTTCCCCAGTCTCGCAAATCAAATCAACCCCATGTATATTTTTCTCACTGAGTTCAGTCCAATATAACGGAGTTCGGCATTTGCGACCATACAGAGCCTTATTTTATGCTTAACTTAAAACTATTATTATATGCAAATTCGACTAACGACAAATATTTTTCCCAATTGCTTTTGAAATTTAAAACACAACACTGAAGCATATCTTCAAGAATCTGAATCACACGCTCGGATTAACCATCAGTTTGAGGGTGAAATGCGGTGCTAAAATATAATCGCGTACCCAGAGCTTCCTGTAACTTTTTCCAGAATCGTGATGTGAACCGTGGATCTCTATCCGAAATAATAGAGATTGGCACTCCGTGTAGTTTGACAATCTCCGAAACTTATAACTTAGCGAATATGTCAAGTGAGAAATCAGTACGTACCAGAATAAAATATGCAGACTTCGTCAAATGATCGACGATAACCCAAATAGCATATTTTTTTCAGAGATAGAGGTAATCCCGATACAAAATCCATAGTAACTCTATCCCATTTCCACTCCGGTATCATCTCTAGCTGCAACAGTCCTGAAGGTACCTAATGTTCAGCTTTAACTTGCTGACATATCAAACATCTAAATACAAACTCAGAAATATCATGTTTCATTCTCGGCCAGCAGTACATCTATCTCAACTCATTGTACATTTTATTACTCCCTGGATGAACAGACAAGCTACCATTATGAGCTTCAGTACACAAACTCTACCTCTGAATAACAAACAATCATCGAGTCCTATATGAAATTTTGAATCAGAAGTCGACTCACACTATATTTGTTTAGCTCGCAACTTATTATCACATCTCTAAGCTTCGCAGATTTGCTGTAAAAAATCAGTCTTGCTTTTAACTCAGCTAAGATCGAGCTATCATCAAATAATGACAATTAGGTATTCATCTCTCGCGGAAAAAACAAGGATTTTCTACTCAAAGCTTCAGCAACTACATTTACTTTTCCCAAATGATAATCAATAACTAACTCATAATCTTTCAATAGTTTGAGCCATCTACGCTGTTTGAGATTCAAATCTTTCTGCGACATTAGATACTTTAAACTCTTGTGATCGGTAAATACATGAAATTTTTCATCGAACAAATGGTGTAACCAAATTTTCAATGCAAAAACAATAGCTGCCAACTCTAAGTAATGTGTCAGATAGTTCTTTTCATGGCATTAACTGTTTAGAAGCATAGGCTATTACTTTACCTTATTGCATCAAAACACAGCCTAATCTGTTCAATGACGCGTCACTGAAAATAAAAAATTCCTTACATGATTCAGGCTGAACCAAAACTGCTGCTTCGGTCAACAGGGCTTTCAATTGGTCAAAATTTTGTTGACATTTATCAGACCATTCAAATTTCACATCTTTCTGTAATAGTCATGTCATCGGTGTAGCTATCATTGAAAAACCTTTTACAAATCTCCGGTAATATCCATCTAATCCCAAAAAACTTATGACTTCAAATACATTTCTTAGTAGTTTCTAGTTAACAATCGCTGAAATTTTATTTGGATCAAATTTGAACCCTTCAGCCGATACTATGTGTCCCAGAAAACCAACTTTCCAAAGCCAAAACTCATATTTGATAAATTTAGAAAACAATTATTTATCTCGCAAAGTTAGCAGAAGAATTCTCATATGCTTGGCATGTTCAGTCTCATCTCGGGAATATATCAGAATATCATCAATAAATACCACAACAAATCTATCTAAATATGGTCTGAAAATTCTATTCATCAAATCCAAAAATACTGCAGGTGCGTTAGTTAAACCAAACGGCATCATAAGAAATTCATAATGTCCGTACCTAGTTCTGAATGCCATTTTCGGTACATTCGAATCTTTCACTTGTAACTGATAATAACTAGAACGGAGATCAATCTTCGAGAACACTATGACACATTTCAACTGATCAAACAAATCATCAATGCAAGGTAGTGGATATTTATTCTTGATTGTAACTTTACTGAGTTGATGGTAGTCAATGCATAATCTCATCGATTCGTCCTTTTTCTTAACTAACAAAACTGGTATACCCTAAGGTGAAAAACTAAGTCGAGCAAAACCCCTATCAGTCAACTCTTGCAACTGTGGTTTCAACTCTTTTAACTTAGTAAGAGCCATTCTGTATGGTGCTGTCGATATCAGTGTTGTTTTGGTACAAGTTCTATAGCAAATTCGACTTCTCTGACTGACAGTAATCCAAGTAATTCCTCTGGAAACATATCAGGATACTCGCAAACCACTGGCACTGGCTTAATCTTCGATTCAGACACTTTGGTATCCAACATAAGCAAGGTAAGCGTTACAACCTTTTCTCACATATTTATGTGCTGACATAGATGATATCACATTAGGCAACCCATTCAATTTATCTGATTTAATATAAAGCATCTCACCATTCTAACATTTCAATATGATATGCTTTCGTCTACAATTTACTACAGCATCATGAAGAGTTAGCCAATCCATGCCCAATATCACCTCAAATTCATAGAACGGTAATAGCATCAAATCAGCCAAAAAACAGTAACCCTGAATCATTAACGGATAGTTCTTGAAAACTTTATCAACTAATACATACTGACCTAGAGGGCTCAATACTTTAACCACAAATTCAGTGGACTCAAAAGGTAAATATTTACGAGACACTAATTTTATGCAAACATATGAATGAGTCGATCCGGGATCAATTAAAGCAATTACATCAGTATCAATAAGTGAGAAAGTACCGGTAATAACATCTGGTGCAGAAGCATCTTCGTGCGCAAGAATAGCATAAGCCCTAACTGGTGTTTGTGCCTCAGACCTTACAGTAGAGTCTTTCGTCACACCACGGCTATTGCTTACATTTTCAGGATTACGAGGTGGTCTACCTCTCACAGCTGTGTTGCTCCGCCTCGAAGTTTAAATATTATCTTTTTCAGATTTTTTTGGGTAATGTAACACCCCTAACCCATATCCATCGCCAGAATAGGGTTTCGAAGCATTAATGAAGTTTATAGATCAAATAGACAGAATTCTCAATCATTGCATATCATCAAAACAAGTCATCAAAGCATCATTTTAATCCAAATTATAAACATACCAAATCCAAATCAATTTGCCTAGTTCATGAGCACTTAAGCATAGATTTTAATTCAGATGCACCTATTTAGATTTAGTTCAATTTACCATACCATAATATGATTTAAAAAACAAATACATATTTATATGTATAAAACCAACCAATATTAAACTTATAATCTCATTTACATTCAATCCATAAAATAACTATTATTTAGACACCCTAGGTACATGCTGACACAAAAGATAGACATCACCACATTTGAGTTCGAGAGTGTTATTGGATGTTGAATCGATGATCAAAATTGAAGTACCTAATATACGCATGGAAAACAAATAATCCAAATATTTAAAGATAAGATAATATAATATGCATATTTTAATTATAAGCACATTTGAATTTATTCATACAATGGCATTAGCAAATCAATATTCAATTCATAAATACATCATTTCTTACCATTCTCAAATCTCATCACTTGCTATATAGTAGCTTTTCACAATTTAATATATATATATATATATATATATATCATTTAAACAATAATATTATTCAATGTATATCCGATTCATGAATACATAATTCATGTGTCTCATTTTCATTCACATACAATATCATCCAATATCAACCATAGTACGATTTTATTTAATTACCCCTATTAACACGACTTGGACTCGGACTGATACACGGATCCAACCAACACACCAGTTTCGCACCCAGTGCCTCATCAAATAAATTCAAAGTAATAACTGGGCCCAGCGCTATATAAATTTGACACCCAGTGTCTTATCGGTTAAACCAAAGTAAATTGGCACCCCGTGCCTCATCGACTCGAAGTCGAAGAAATCCCTGAACTCTTCCAATCCTATGGCATGCCATCTATATCTGACTCAGCCCGATACAGTTAATAGGGTTTAATTTCACTTTCCAAATAAAACCAATATTCAATTATCATATTTGCACATATATATTCATTTCATTTCAAATAATCAATATATTCATAATATATATATCAATTCAATCTATTCAATCAACTTTTAATTCAATTCAATGTCAAAGTGCCAAATACTCACTCAATACTTACCATATGCATTAAATAAAAGAATACAATAATTAATAACTAGTTTCAGATTATAGAAATACAAACAAGGAATTCTGAGCTATTCCACGTCAACTTTATCTTTTCCCTTTTTAGTTAAGGATCCCAGTACGATGTTGGCTACGAAATTAAAACAATTAAAATTCATCTATACAACACAATTCAATTTCATACTGAATATTTCAATTTTTATTTAATATTTGCTTAAATTTCAATTTAGTCCTTAAATCGAGACTAATTTTTATTCTTCATAATTAATTCTATATTTTCATTCAATTTCCACTTTAAACTAAATTTAAGTTCCTATTTTCACTTAAATCCTTAAATTTTAAAATTTTCACAATTTAGTCCCTATTACTCAAAATTTACAATTCATTCTACAATTTAATCCTTTTTCATTTCTAATTTAAAAATCTATCAATTTAATCTCTAATACTAAAATTATTCAACATTAACAACATTTAAAATCTCTATAATTGCTAAAATTTCGACATGGACCGGATAATACTTAATAATGAGATTCCAAGAACATAAAGATTACAAGAAAATGGGACTAAATTGACTAACCAATTGAACTTGGAACTTTGAAACCGCTAAGTCGTGGGTTCTTCTTTCTTTTTCTTTCTCTTTTTTTTTTTCTTTCTTTCTATTTCGTTTTGCTTTTTTCTTTCTTTCTTTTTTCTTTTATTACTATAATATTTATTTACTTAAATATTAAGTAAAACATATTATAATATATATATTTTAACTTTAATTTATTAATAATATATATAATAATTTTACACCTTATGCCACCTCATTAAAAAACAATGGCATAATTGCTTTTTTAGTCCCTTTAATTATTCTTTAATCTATAATTCAATTTTCACCCTATATGCAATTTAGTCCTTATACCTAATTACTCTTAATTCATGCAAATTCACTTAACCAAAACCTAATTAACTACACAAGTAACTTCGTACGATTTAAAAAAACGAAGTCCCAAAAATACACTTTCCGACACCCCTTACTATTGGGTCATTATAGGCAATCTCTAAGATAGTGGTTAAAGGAACCACATCTGGAACACGCTCCGCTCTTCATTCGACACTCACCACAATGTAGTTTGTTATAGTGCTTACACTTGGGTCTGCTGTTTCTAGTACAACCCACACTCACTACAGATGTAGCCTGAGATTTAGGACTGGAGCGTCGGGTACCTCTGTTTCTACCAGAGAATCCCGCAGAAGCAGTAGAACAGTCGTGATATTTTTTTTTATTTCTTCAATGTTGACTAGTATGACTTTCCCGTCAATCTCTTACTTGAATCTCTAGCTTCAGTCTCAGCTTGTGTTTTCTCTTTAGCTTTATATGTCTGATAAACTAGTACGATAAATTCTTTCAACTCGAGGATCCCGACTGATAGTTTTATATCTTCATTTAAGCCATCTTCAAACCGCTTACATGTTGCAGTCTCAGTCAGAATACATTCTCGAGCATATTTGCTCAATCGAACAAATTCTCATTCATATTCAGACACTATCATACAACCCTGTTTAAGCTCCAAAAATTTTTCACGTTTCTGATCGAGAAACCTCTAACTTATGTATTTTTTGCGGAACTGGGTTTGAAAGAGTTCCTAAGTAATCTTTTCTTTTGGCACTACTGAATCTTTTAATAGAGATGCAGCACATTTAAGACATTCAGCCAGTGAACAAAATAATTCATCAATAACTCTGATGGTATTTTCTAACCAAAACTCAACTCTATCGGGATCATCTTTAGTTATAGCTCGAAATTCTTGAACACCGTACTTACGGATCTTATGAACAAAAGGCTTACCAACTTTGATAGGTTCTGTGTTTTGAGGAATAACGGGAACTGGTTGAGAAAAATGAGGGGTGGAGGTTGTTGCACAGTCGAGTTCGTTCCTACAAACTTAGTGAACCACTCATTCATAATCTGGAAGAAGGCTTCTTTAGCCTCTCCTCCCCGGCCCTCAGATACAAGCCTCGTACCACTCAAAGCTACTCCTTGAATGGAGACTTGAGCGTTACTCTCTACTTCATCAGAATCAGCTCAGTTGGATGTCATTACTATATGAAAACATGTTTTAAAATGGTCAGGAGATATCACACCATCACAAGTTATATAATAGCATGTATAGTTAGACTCATATATGCTACATTAGTTTGAAAATTAACTAAACTGTAGCTCTGATACCAATAACTGTAACACCCATAACCCGTATCAATCGCCGGAATAAGGTTACGGAGCATTATTAGAGTTTTTAGAACAAATAGATAGAAATTTCAAACATTTCACATCATATAATATTCGTATAATAAAATAATCGAAATCAAACATATTGTCCGTTATATGAGCCCCCAAGGCCTAAAATACGCATTAGAAACAAGTCGAGGCTAAATTGGATTCTCAAAGGATTTTTTGGAAAATACTAAAATTTTTCAAGCTGCAAGGGTCACACGGCCGTGTGGGCATTTGAAATAGGGACATACGGCCGTGTCCCAGCCCATGTCTGTACCTATGTAACTCTCTAACTTGGGCCACACGGCCAAGCCACACGTCCGTGTGCTAGGCTATGTAAACATACTGACTTGTACAATTTAAAAGATACACGACCGTGTGTCACACATGGTTGAGACACATGCCCATGTCTCTGCCTGTATGGATGAAAATAGGTCATTTTCTAAGGCACTTTTCTTGCCCAATTTGGTACCAACCTAAACACAATAATTTACACATAATTAAACCAATTACAAGGCATTCAAAATAAGTCAAAATCAAGTCTTAAACATGAAATATCACCACAAACAACCAATATGCCCTTAGGCACCTCAATTGACAATTTAAAAACATGTAAACAAGTATCTCAATTTACCTAAATGACCAAATTCATGTATGCATATTCAATCCATATTTTACTTTCTTTCATTTTACCATATCAAACATATAACAAATATGATAAGGTCACTTATATACATATCAAAATATACTAAACACAAGCCATTCAAATGACTAGTCTTGACAAAACATTTATTTACCAACATTGGTCAAAAAAACCTATACATGCCATTATAACCGAAATTAATTTACTGAAAGTACCAAAAGGACTGATAGATAGTGTGAAATAACTCCTACCAGCTTCCAACCCCTACGAGCTTCTGAATTACTATAAAACATGAAAAATAACACAGAGTAAGGATTTAAGCTTAGTAAGTTCGTATAACACGAAATTTAACTTACCATATATCCATACAATAGGTAAGTAAACATAGCATATCTCAACCAATTTGGCTAAAAGCCTAAACATATCACCAACATATTAGCCATGAAAATCACATATAATATCCAACACATATAGTTGAATTCATCAAATAATCACATTTCATATTTTTCATATAAATACCAATAATAGTTCATATCGAAATTGAAATAGGCCCATTTCGCCCAAGCCCATACAAGAACCAAAAAACCAAAATATAAAAAAAATAGTAAAAATAAAATAAGGCCCAATGTCCATTTACATTTATTAGCCCACATCCCTAACAAAATTAATAGCCAAAACCCGAAACCCTAATTGAAACCCAGCCCAATTACTAAATAAACCAAATCCTAGTCCAAATATTTAACCCAATTGAAACCTAACACAGGTGGCCCAATTTTCGGTTTCAGGGACTGAAACCCTAAGACCAACATTGCAGCCTCCTCAGCGAGGGTCTCCAGTGCCACAGAGTCCGGAACTTCCTCCACGTCACCCCCACGAACGGCCTAGCCATGTCAGCAGCACCACGGCCTCCATACCTATAATAGACTAACAAACAAAAAGAGAAAGCAGCAGTTGACAGCAAATTATAGCAAAAATTAGATTTTTTCTCTTTATTTTTTCGGCTATAAAAAGGGATAGAATGAAATGTATAGGGATCTTTTTTTTTCCTTCTTTTTTTACGAATATAATAGCAAAGGATACACATATTGTAAAAAACATAGAGAGCAATCCAAAATCAGTTCTTAAAAGGTGATTTTAGATTCAACTTTTCTGGATCTCATGCTTCCTTTTGGATGCTATTTCCTTTATTCTTTTTCATTATGGTTTTAAAGCATTTGAAAATAAAAAATTAAAGAGATTCCTTACCAAATGCCGTGGAATCCTTTTGCTTCGTCAAAATTGAGGCGTAGAGGGAACCTAAGGCTGAGCAACCTAAAGGCTAGTCGCTGTTATGGTGGTGGATCGGCGTTCAGAAGGAAAGGTTAAGGTCGGCCAAGGAGAGAAGTTAGGAGAAAATAAAAGGGGCTAGGGTTATTTTAGAAATGGCCGATTGTTTTCTTTGTTTTTGACGGAAATGTTTGGTTTTATAAAAGAGATAAAACGATGTCGTTTCAAGGGGAAAGAGATCTGCGCATAGACCCGATCCGCGCCCTTTTGCTTCAGATGGTTAATTTGTGCGATTGATCCTTCCCCTTCGCGCTGATTTTCAATTGGATCCTATTTGTGTTTTATTTGTTTTTTAAATTTTTCCTAAAATCTGTGTGCTATTGCCCTTGCCTAAACTTTGTGTTTTAGGATCTAGAATATTTCCAATTTTGATCCATGCACATTCGCGCGCATTGCGCTTTAGTCTTTTGCGATTTCAATGGTTTAATTTATTAATTATCCCTTTCATTTTAACTTTATTTTAATTGAGTTTTTTATTTTGTATAATTCATTATTATTTTAAAAATCCACTTAGCATTCATTTTAAATTCTTGTTTATTCATTTTTATATTTTGAGCTACTTTGATAATTTTATTTTGTTTTTTAAATCATTATTGTAAAGTTTTTTTATATATCATATAATTTTAACATTTTGTATAATATTCCATATAGATGTTCTTATATATATATATATATATATATATATATATATATATATATATATAGTTCATGATAAAGTTAATTTTATTCTATATACATTATTAAATCTATGTTATTTTATACATATAATTTCTTCTAAATCTATTTCCATACATATTTATGTTTTTAAATCTATTACATATATAATTCATGGTAAAATTAATTTAATCTTATATGCATTATTAATTCCATGTTATTTTTATAAATAATTGCTTTTAAATTTATTTATGTATATATATGTTTTGTAAATCTATTATGTGTATGGTTTATTTCCTAAGATTATATTTTACTATGTATTTTACTATCCTTTCATATCTTATATATTATTTAAATTCTCCTTTATTGTATGTATATTGTCAATTTTAAACAAATGTTTTTAACATTTTGCATATTATTTGATTTAAATGTTTTCATTCTATAACATTTATTTTAATGATTATATATATATATATATATCCCTAGTTTTTATACAAATTATTTCAAATTCATCAATTCAACAATTCAACAATTCATATATTATATATATTAGTTATCACTATTTTAAAATTGTTTTACACCACATTGGCTTCTAATTTCCATGTTGGTATTTTGTTTTTATATTTAATTGTTTGTTTTGCTAGTTGGTTAAATAAGATTATATTATCTTCATTCACCAAGTATTGTATTTTATACATGCATATTATCCCATGTTTATTATTTTTTTCTTTTGGTTTACAAGTGTTGCATTATAATTTTCAACTCTTTAAAATCAGTTATTCCATTTTATTTCAAATAAAATTAATGTATTTTGAGCTAGTTTACAATTGTTTATTTAAAAAATTCTAAACTAATGCAATGTTCAATGTTTGGAAATTCGGGAAATCATGCCTTACCGTGCTGGGTTTCGATTTTCCATTGGATTAAATAATTGAACATCCTTTTGTAATTTTCAATGTATGAGCTTTTGGAAGTCAAAAATTAATTGAGGTTTCGAAGGTATACAGTATCGTGTCCTATCATGCTAGATGTGATACTGTATTCCTTTGAAGCGAGAGAATTTTGACGACCAACTTGATCATTCAAATGTTTCAAAAAAAATCATATTTCAAAAAAATTTTTAAAATCTTAGACATAAGGACAGTACATAATCAATTTGGTACCAATTTTGGGCGTGGTGAGGGTGCTAATTCTTCCTCATACGTAACCGACTCCTGAACCCGTTTTTTTCAAATTTACGTAGACCAAAGTTGTTTTAAATGGAATAAAATGTTTTATTAGGTGATCCAATCACACCTAAACAAAAGGATTAGTGGCGACTCCACACTTTGTTTTAAAAGTCGATCCCTGGTTTTTTCCAAAATAAAATAGGGGTTCGACAGAACTCATATAATCTCGTAATAGAACTGTGCCCGTTGAACCATTTAGAATATTGTTAGATACACAGGTAGTACACACGAAGTGTATTGAACTGTACTCCGTCAATTCATATACATGTTTGTTCATACGAGCTATAAACTATAAGCTCTTCCAAGCTAAATAACGGAAAGCTCATACGAGCTGAATAACGAGAAGCTCAGAAGAGTTGAAATTGGTAACCCTAATGACATATCATTTGTATCCTACGGATTCCTAAGGTTCAAACAGGGCTCGGTAATTGTCAAAATACAACCGGTATTTATTCATGGCAATTGTACAATTCATAAACAATAATTCAATTTAACACATATAAATGTACAATTTAATTACACGAACTTACATCAACGAGTTTACGTAGATACAAAAGTGACTAATATGATATTTTTCCTTTTGCCTCGATCCAACTTTGTACTAGGTTTAACTGGATTTATACGAATGAATTTGAATCTATTAAATATAATTCATATTCAATTTAGTCCAACACACATTTTTGGAAAAATTACTATTTTACCCTTATACTTTTA
Source organism: Gossypium arboreum (assembly GCF_025698485.1). Lineage (NCBI taxonomy): Eukaryota > Viridiplantae > Streptophyta > Magnoliopsida > Malvales > Malvaceae > Gossypium > Gossypium arboreum. The sequence continues at coordinate 109,802,801 of NC_069070.1, read as the reverse complement.
ATTCATTGCAATTTAGTCCCTAGGCTCGAAAAATAAAATTCACACAATTTAATCCTTACTCAAGCCTAGCCAATTTTTATACCTATTAATAGTAGCCCATATATTTCATAAAATTCACAAATTTTACCATAAATTTATTATCTTTTAATTTAATCCCTAATTAATAATTTCATTAAAATTCTCTTTGTAAAAGTTGTTTATCTAACAACAACCTTTCATTTTCTATCATAAAACTTCAAAATTTAAGCATACTTATCAATGGAAAACCCTTAATACTTTAACGATTTTGCAAATTAATCCCCGAGCTAGTTAGATTAAGCTACTACGATCTCGGAAATATAGCAATCATTAAAAACGGGACAAAAATACATACCTAATTGAGCAAAATAAGCTTGCTAATATTTTAAGCTTCCATGGCTATGTGTTTTTTTTTTTTGGTGGGAGATGATGGTAATAGTTTATTGTATTTTATCTATTATAACTTTAATCATTAATTTCCAAAATTAACCTTAATATTTCATGAAATTTCCAATGATGACTACTCATGCTTAAACACAAAGACCTTTAATTGTCTATTTACTATATAAGGACCTCCAATTTAAAATTCTATAGCTATTTAATACCTTTAGCTATTAGAACACAACCTTTGCACTTTATGCATTTAGACCTTTTCATCAAATTAGGTATCAAAACGGTAAAATTTCTTAACGAAATTTTTATATAGTATTTCTATCATACTGTAGACCATATAATAATAATAAAATTTTTCCTGACTTCAAATTTGTGGTCCCAAAACCATTTTTCCAATTTCACTAAAAACGGGACAAATACCACTGTCAAAAGCTAAAAGAGTATTAAGACCATTGAGAGTTAAAAACCTGATTTATTTAAAGACACAATAGAGGCTTTTATAAGCCATTACAAAACAGAAAGAACAAAGTGCATCCATGATTTAGTCAACAAGTATCATGGCTAAAATCACGGAACAAAATCAGAAATAACAAACATTTAAATTAACAAGTAAGACTTAGTTAGATTGACCAAGTTCCCAACAGTTGTATCACCCACATTGTCAACTTCAACCTAAACCATTTCAACAAGATCCACCTTGAGCCATTTTCCCATAAAACTTAAAAACACAACCTAAAGCTTTGATGGAAGGACTTACAAGGAACCTTCCATCAACACAATTAGGATTCCATTTGTACCTAGAAATTATATTTCTCCCTTATAGAAAACTAGGTTATTGTTTCGACTTACCTTTAAGTCTTTTCATTCAAATGGTTGAGAACGTGTTTCCCAAGTCCCCAACTCTATACTTATGTAATCAAAGCATATACCAGAGGTGCGATTACAAATCAAAGCAAGAAAAGGATGTGAAGAATTTGGGGAGGATAAGAATTGGCAGCTTATAACTACGTCAAAATGAAGTTGTTTGGGCGACTATGGAAGTGGAATGCTTTTCTTCGTAAAAGGATGCCAAAGATAGATGGTATTAACTCCTTGCAACATCAAACACCATCCTTATAACTTTATTTGATTTGTTAGGATTATTAATTAAATAATTTTCTTGTTGCAGCATATCAATAAACCTGCATTTATTTAACTGTTGGCTCAACCAATAAAATTAAGTGAGGTCAAATTATGTTTGATTAATCATCGTGCATCAATCGTACAATTTTAGTGGTTGAATGAAAATATATCTACTTGATGGCCTTGAAGCCATTGATGTCCTCTCTGAAAACATGTATAATTTGAACTGTCCAAGATAGTTGAAGTAACCCTTTGATAGCTCGTAGTATTGCTGAATGATGGTGCTCAGTTGAAATGGTTTGAATCAATTAGATGTTTGCAACACTATCCATCTTAAGAACCACTAGTTTCAAGCCTAAATTCCAAGCTACTCGGAGGCTTTCAAGTGCAACCTAAAGCTTAGCATTAATAATAGGGCAAGATTCAATATTTTTAGAAAAATCATCTATCCAATTACCATGTTGGTCACAGACTAAGCCTCCTACTATAGCGTTTCCACTCACCATTCGTATTAACCTTGTGTCATCCTTCCGTAAGTGCATTTTAATTAATGAGTCTACATATTTTAGCTTGTGTATGCATAAAAAAAACCCGTCATTTCATGCTTCGAGTAAAGAAACACGTCTCTCATTCGATAGTTTTTCTCCAACACACTTTCCCATTCAATAAAGTCAATGTAAGCCATCTTTAACCTAATATGGGAGTATTTTTAATCTATTTACTTTAAGGTTGGGTCTAAACAAATTCTTTTTTGGTTGGGAAGATCCAAACCCAAAACCTAAACAAAGTTTTCATTTCCAAATCCATCACAATTCTTGTTATTCCCACTTTAATTTATAAACGATGTTGACTTATTCGAGCTGTTTAGAGTTTGAACTCAATTGAAAGAGCTAATTGTGAGTTATTATGATTTATAAGCTATTTGAATTTAGTTCCATTTCTTGAATAGTTCTAAATTTTATTTTATTATATCATTTTTGAGTAAATTCATTTAGCTTGAACTTAAATTTTCTTAAATCTAGAATTTATTTGAACTTGATCTGATTCAAAATCAAAATTATCCAAACAAGCAATTGAAATGATCAAAATTAAAATTAATTATAACATGGAATGATTTAAATCAATAATGATCCATCCAAAAAATACCAGTGATCCAAATCTTAAACTATCTAGGTGTGTTTAATTTATCACTTTTATTTTCCAGAAAAAAAGTTTACCTAATGTTTGATTCAGGAAAATATATGGGAAAAAATGGCTTAACCTTCAAATTTTAGTAAGTCATTTAACATATTTTCTCACCTCCTCTGCACTATTTGACTTCCTCTTGTCGATAACACCATTCGGCCTCTCTCTCGTCGACGCTTTCACCGATGACGCCATAGGTATTTTTTTCTCTCAACTCGTAAAATCTTTGCTCTCTCACCCTTAATTTTTCCTTATTTTCCTTATTTTATTTTCTCTTTTCAATGATGGTTTCAATCCTCATTGACTTCAACTTGCTACAACTATTGTTGATTTACATAAACAAAAACAAGAATCGAAGTTTTAATTATTTTGACTACTATGGAGTTTGAATTTTCATCCTTTTAATGGTTTTTTGAATTTTGTTTTTGGTGGGGAGAAACTTTTAAGGGAATTTCAATGATTTTTCGTGTTTTTTCTTTGGACGAGAATTGTAGATACATTATTCCTTTGATAGTAGAGATTAAGTGGCATTGAAACATTTGTACAATTTCAATATTGCCCTCAAAAGAGTAGCCATTGGAAGCAATTTTTTAGTTATATTTTTATGCAATTTTGCATTTGAATGATAGGTAAACATGTTGAACAATGGAATTATGTTGGTTTTTCTTTTTGGTTCAAGGAATAAAGTGATACTCAAAGTGTGGTTCTTGAGATTGAGTGTGAGTGTGAGGGATTGTGTAAGTCTAAGTTGTAGTTTTTCCGTTATAATGCTTGATATGTTCATATGTACACGAACATGCAGCGTGCTTATTTGGTGGAGAGATGCATTGATCTATAATTTGAACGTAATGCAAAATAATAGACATAGGAACAATAGTGGTTTGATTGAAGTGCTATGAATTATGCATAATTTGTGATTTTTTTTATCAAATGATTGTTGTAAACCTCTATTAAAATAAATCTATTAAATCTATTACCATCATGTAGTGAGGATCAACAAATTTATATCTAAATCTCTAATTATTTTATCACTTCTTGTAACACCCCTAACCCCTCTTAGTTGCTAGATTAGAGTCACGAGCATTACCAACCAATCAGAATAATTTAATTCCATCGCAAGTAATGACACAAGTTAAATATTAACATCACATGATACAATGGCAATGTATGCTAATTTAATATTTCTATAATCGTGTCTTAAACATTTCAATAACGAATCATGCTATATCATACCAATTCAGAGTAAAATCTACCTTAACAGTCCTTAAAATGAGATTACGGGACCCTAAAAATAGTCTAAAAATAAGTAGGGACTAATTTGAAACAATTCTAAAAGTTTAGGGTAAATTTTCAAAATGCCTAGAAACAGGGGACAAACGGCCGTGTGGCCAGGCCTTATGGAATATCCCAGGCCGTGTGACTGCCGAAGTTGGGACACACGGTCGTGTCCCAGCCTGTGTCATTGCCTGTGTAATTCACTAACTTGAGACACATGACTATGTCTCAACCCGTGTCTCTGCACGTGTAACTCACTGACTTGGGTCACACGGCCGTGTCACAGGTCGTGTGTCAATCCGTGTGAAAACTACACTTATGCAATTATTCTACATGTTCAGGGCACACACCCGTGTGTATTACCCGTGTGTGATACACGACCGTGTGACAGACCGTGTCTCAAGCCGTGTGCACTTAAATGTACCTTAAAACTCAAGTTTACCATTTCGTACTTGCTTGGGCATTAAGAAACTCAAATACCAACCATTTAACCTTTCCAAACACAATTAAACATACTCAAAACATGCTAAAACAACCATCTTAAGTGTCTAACCAATGTACCCTCATTGGTACCACATTTTATATCATCAAACATACAAGCAGAGCAATCAGCCATTCAAACTTCAAATTATACCACATTTGTCGTAATTAAACTAACTTTCAACTCCTTAAGTTACCAAACTTTTAAAGCTATGCACATACCAAAACATTAAACTAAGCTACCATACTAACATTGCCTAAACTATAACTATATATACAAGTGGCCAATATTTCATATTAAGCCAAAACAACATTACACCAACAAATCAATTAACAACCAAAGACTTCCTAGGTACATGCCATTACAAAATGAAATATCACTACACTTGAGCTCGGGATTGAGGTTGGATGCTGAGTCGACTGTAAGCTTGTCAGGTAATCCTATCGTATACATGTGTAGCTCGAGAGTGTACTCTCTGATACAGTACCCTATGGGTACGATTGGACATGAATTGACGGATTCTGATTTGTACACCTCGAGTGTACTATCTGTGTAACCATCGATATTTTAGATAAATTCAACAGGGAAAAATCTTGATATGAAAAGATATGGATAAGAAATGAGTTATTACACGTATCCGGCTGAAATACAAATAAATGATGATACATGACATATGATATATGAAAACATGAGATGGTGATATTTGTACATGGACTTTATTTGATAAATATATGTTCATTCTTGATTATAGACTTGTACACCTTGAGTGTACTAACCGTGACCTTGATGTAAAAACAAAGTGTTAGGATCAATGGGGTTTACTAGCAGCTAATTCAATAGGTAAGTTATTTAAATGTTAAGTGGGTTAAATCCTAAGCGTCTTTATAATCTTAGTATATCAAATAAAAAATGTGGTCTTGAGATGTAACGACCCAAAATCAGTGGGCACCGAAAAAGTGTGTTATCGGGCCTCCCTCTTAGTGAAACGGGTTCGTAAATAATTATTAGAAATAATTATAAGTCTAGTACTAATTTTAATTAGGTTTTAATTAAGTGAAATTAGCTTAATTTAGAGTAATTAGTAAAATGACTAAATTGAATAAGGGTAAAATTTGAATTATAGAGTAATAAAAATAAAAGGACTAAAATAGCAATTAAGCCATTTATATGAAATAAGGCGGCATATATGCATTAAAATCTAAGTTTTTGTTTAATTATTTATATATAAATATATATAGTGTTTAATAGTTTCTCAATTAATGCATTTGAGAAAGATGTTGTCTCAACAATAGTTATACACATATCACTACATGTAATTTAAATTGTATTTAAGTATTTAAAGTTTTTATTTAATTCAAATATAAATAAAGTTATGTAACTAAAAATAATGTTAAATTTTAGGCTAAATTGCTATTAGTTCTTGTACTTAGCAAAAGTTGTGGATTTAATCCTTTTACTATTATTTGGTTATTTTTAATCGCTGTACTTTTTAAATTTTAAAATCTCAATCCCCACCAAGCAATAAATACGGAATTCATTAATTAAAGTTCTGCTATTTCCAAAATCTAACGCGTTAAACATATTATCATATGTGTAATGTCACGTTAGCTTATTATTTACGCATATTACTCATTAAAAATCTAGTTAATGGGTTACTGATTGTCATTTGCATTAAGATTGAAATTTAAAAATTTAAAAAGTATAGATCTAAGAACGATCGAATTGGAGAAAATGGACTAAACCTACAACAGTACACATAGAGGTGTCCATGGGTCGGGCTAGGCCCAACCAAAATTTTAGACTCGTTTGCTAGGCCCGAGCCCAATCTGGCCTGAAAAAGGGCCAAAAATTTTGTCCAAGCGCGGCTTGACCCCTTCGTATTATTTTTAAAAAAAATATAATACATCAAAAATACTAAAAATATTAAAATAAATGTTTCCCACCAAATTAAAAATAAAATTAAAAAATAATTGTATATTTAAATAATACTAAGATAGGTGCAACTTAACAAGTAAATGCCTCTAAAATAGTAACAAAATTAATAATAAAATAAAAGTTATACAATAACAATAAAACATAGGTAACATAATATTGAAATGATAGCAAAATAGTGAAAAAATAAGAAAATATCAATAAAACAATAATGAAAAAAAAGAGAGCAAGAAACCTATAACAAAAAACACAACAATTTTTTTGTTGCATATTTGAGCTAGACCAAGTGAAAAAAGGCTTACTCGAGGCTTGACTCATTTTCTAAATAGATCTTATTTTTTTGCCTAAACCCATTTTTTGGGCCTATATTTTTACCCAAATCCTCTCACTTTTTGAGCGGACCACTCGACCCGGCCCATGGGCAAGTCTGAGTACACATAAGACAATACTAATAATTGAATTTAATCAAATGAAATTAATTGCTGCTGATTAAGCCAGGAATAAAATTTCAAATTTTAAAAAGTAAATAAACTAAAATTTACCAATTCGAAAAGTACAAAGTATAGTTGATTAAATAAAAGTATATAAGCTAAATCCATAACTTTTACAAACTACAAAACTAATAACTGTTATGAATATCTTATTAAGTGAATGTCCATCATGATCAAGATAAAGTTTTGGTGTACTTTAAATTCTAATAGTTATTAGAATTAAATCTCTACTTCTTTTATACTTCTTATGTCTATAAATAGAGACTCTGATGAAGCATTGTAATTATCCATTTGATCAATAAAGTACATTCTCTATTGCTTTCATATTTTCCTTGTTCTTTATTCTCTCTATCTCTCTTTATCTTATAACACGTTATCATCACAATGATTCTCTATTTTTTTTCAAAATCTTTCTAAGTTGTCCCACAAATCACATTCATTTTCACCTTTACAACTTCATCTTCAAGATGTTGAAAGATTCAATCTCAGAATGGATTATGGTTCTTATTCCCGATCTTTGATTTATAATTGTACAAGCATGGGTAAAGTATAGATTTGTGCTTGTGATAATAGTCAAGGTAATGTTGATGATGTTAAAGATCTTTAGGTATATTTTACTATATTTTATTTATTATATCATGTTTATTATAATTGGAGACTAATCATGACAAGATGAACAGATAGATTTTGATCTAAAATCCACGCATGCTTGTAATGGTGATTATGAAATAAAGAATCTATTAGGACGTTTATAAGTTCGTCCTAGTAAATCTATTGCATTCCCCGAAATGAACGCAAACATAAAGAAAATTAAAGATATAATCATGGACCACTAAAAGTGGGAACATAATAATAAATAAGAGAACAATGAGAGTTCTCAAAATAACTCTTCAAAGGGTAAAGATAACTTATGTTATCAATGTGACATGAAAGATTATTGAGCACATATGTGACATATGACCAAATATTTTGTTTCATTAATATTCTTTGAGGAAGGATATGAAAATGTAGTAATGAATTCTATAATTATAGATAGAAAATATTTATCTTATTTGGTGCTAAAACAAATAAATATTATTTCAATATTTGATAGTATAAAATTAGTTGAAAGCTCCGAAGAGCTAATATATTAATATCTAAAAGAACAAAATTTGCTATTCTAAAAGCGAATATTGCATATAATTATTTAGAAATTATATTTATTAGCTTAGTGGCATTATAGACTTCACATTGATTTAGATATATCCGAAATAAATGTCATAATATTGCTTATATGTTAATACAAAATAAAAGAATGACGATAAAATTATTAATTGTAAAAATTTATATTTACATTATTAGTACAATTGAAAACATGATTAAGTAAACTAGAAGTTTACTTATACAAATACATTTACTATTTGGCGTGACCAGTTAGTCCATCCTGGATTATATATGATGCGAAAATTAATTGAGAATTCATATAAACATTTATTAAAGAACCATAAGTCTCTTTAATTTAAGGAATTCTCATGTGTTGCTTGTTCTCAATAATAATTGATAATTACAAACTCACTAGTTAAAGTTGAGATTTAATGTTTTGAATTTCTTAAATGAATATGTGCCCATTCATCCACCATGCAGATGATTTTGACATTATATGATTTTGGTAGATGCATCTACAAAATAATCACATGCGTTATCAACTCGCAACCTGTCGTTTGCGAGATTGCTTGTTTGAATGATTAATTTCATATTATGCAATTCATCTTGCTTATGTTGGTGAGTTTATGTCCCAAGATTTTAATAATTATTATATGTCAATTGGGATAAAAGTTGAATATCCTGTAGCTCATGTTCACACACAAAATGATTTAACTGAATTATCTATCAAATGCCTCCAACTAATAGCTAAATCATTACTTATGAGAACAAAACTTTCTATTCCAGCATGAGATTGTACTGATTTACATGTTGTACTCATCAAGGCAATAATTATAAATACTCCCCATTATAATTGATTTTTGGTCAAGAGCCAAATATTTCCAATCTTACAATTTTTGAATGTGCGGTATATGTTCCAACTGCTTCACCACAATGCACAAAGATGGTTCATCATAAGAGATTGGGAATCTATATTTATATGAGTCTCCTTATAATATTTTTGAGCTATTAATTCGATATTTGGTTGTGACATGAGTTGTCAGTTTTCCTAACATTAGGAGGAGAGAATAAAAAGTTGGATTAATAAAGTATTTGAAATGAATTATTAATGTCTAAGATCCTCATACAAAGCAATGTGAACTAAAAGTTCAACAAATAATTCATTTTACAAATTAACTGCCAGATTCATTAAATCTCACATACCAGCTAAAAATGCTCAAATATGAATTGATGTCCGAATAGGGCAAACTGTTAGTGCAAAAGAAAGTAATCAATGCCTGAAGTGTGGAAGACTGGTAGGTTCCAAAGATAAAAATCCTCGTAAAAAAAAAAGGAGCAAACTTTCAAGATGGTCATATAGTAGAGGCAGGGGTTCCTGAAGAGACCCATGACATAGCTAATTATAAAACTCAAGAAGAGATTCAGGTTCCTAAAAGTGAAAATGAAAATAATGAAAATAAAAGATCTCAATAACTTATGTCAATTCGAGAAAATGTGGAACCAAATAATAAAAGTGGTCGACAATGATTTTGCATGCAATATTATTATTGAAATAATGGAATAAAAAGAGGATCTTGAATAAATCTATTGAGAAATATAGAAATGAAATAAATTGATCAAAATAGAAAGACGCAACTCAAGTACAATTAAATTTGTGGAGTTTTTAGACCAGTAGTCCAAATATCTAAAAGTATAAAGTTAGTGAGGGTGCAAGTGAAGTAGTTTTGTAAAAGCGGAATAAAAATATGAAGTTTTTTGCTAAGTACGGGTATGAATTATGAAAAGATATAATATTCTTTTTTGGTGGATGCAATAACCTTTAGACATATTATTTTGACAATTCATAAAAGATTTAACTTGCGTCTAATGGTTGTTGTTACAACCTTTATAAATCACTATATAAAAAAGTTTATGTTAAAATCCTTAAAGGATCTAGAATGCTAAAAGCATATTGAAATTCTCAAGAAATTATTTATTTATATGAATTGAAATAATTGAACATATGTGGTAATTTTGACTTAGTAAATAGTTGTAACGCCCCCACACCCGAGACCGTCGCCGGAGTCGAGTATGAGGTGTTACTAAGCTTAGTTTAACATTTTAGAACTTTGAATTATTTGTTTCTACATTCACAGCTTTTAAGCTACTTGCGTCACAGTCACAAGAAAATCATATCTCGAGTTACAAAACTCGAAATTAAGATCCGTAAATTTTCCTGAATCTAGACTCATAAAAATATCTACTAATTTTTTCTAGAATTTTGGTTGGGCCAATTAGTACAGTTTATTAGTTAAAGTTACCCCTGTTTCAAGACTCGACTGGTCTGACCTCTGTTTACTACGAACCACATTTCTCTCTGTAAAAATTCATATGACTATGAGGTTTGTTTATACTAAAACTAGACTAAATAAGGATTCTGAGGATATAAAATACACCACCTAATTATATCTTTACAATTTATGGTGAATTTCTAAAGTAGGAACAGGGGATTCAGAAACTGCTATGACTCTGTTTCACTAAAATTAAAATATCTTCTAACATATACTTCCTTTACTTGTTTCATTTATTTCATGTGAAACTAGACATAATAAGCTTCAATTTGATATGTATTTCACCACCAAATTCAATTTCTATGATTTTTAGTAAATTTTCAAACTCACGTTAGTATTGCTGCGGTATTCTGTTTATGGTAAATTTCATCCTTTTTATGAGTTTTTATGCACTAAGTATCTTAATAGTTTTCCTTAACATCAAGCATAATCTAAACTAACCATTTTCATAATTTATCATTATCAAGCATTTCCTCAACCATTTCACAACCATACCATAAGATCATTTACACAAAATGGGTATATTGCTATACATGCCATACTTAAATTTACAAGCCATTTACCAAAAATCTTCGGATAGTGTGGTCGAGCCTTCGACCTATCCCGACTCTGAGCTGGCTTGTCCAAAACTACAATGAGTAAGAAGGAGGAGTAAGCATAAATGCTTAGTAAGTTCATATGCAAATAATAAGTAACATAACAAGCAGTTATACCAGTCAACATTAGCATACATCACTAAAACACATATCACATTTTTAATCATTCTTCATCATCTTATTACCTTATCGTGGTTGTATCAATACTCAACCCGAGGGTTAAATACATACCTGTCCAAAATATCCATTTCATATCACTTACCAATACGTCTCTTTACATCTCAAATTTTCCTCCATTTGAGTAGAACTTTACCGTTGAACACATCGAATATAATTGGATACATGGATAACTTGCACATAAGTGCCACATATTCAATCAAGCAATCATGTAACCCGCCCATAAGCGAACTCGGACTCAACTCAACGAGCTCGGGCGTTCGCATCCATAAGTGAACTCGGACTCAACTCAACGAGTTCGGACATTCGCATCCATAAGTGAACTCGGACTCAACTCAACGAGTTCGGATGCTCAACCATCCTAGTGACATGTCACTTGTATCCTAATCTATTCCTAAGGTTCAAACGGGCTTTTCCTCGAACACTTATCCTTGCCGTCTTCCGTAGAATGCCGAAATCAATACTCGGTAACAATTATATTTAACAAGTAGTTCACATAATTTACATATTATTTGAAATTAACCACAAAGCATACATTTCATAATAAAATTTAGCATAACACATAATTAATATCAATAACTTAAAAATAACAATTATGCTACATTATTTACACATGAACTTACCTTGGTACCAAAATACAAAGATTTTGCAATTTAGTCCACAATCTTTTCTTTTCCTCGATTGAGGTCGATTCCACGTCTTTCTTGATCTAAAATAACACATTTAGCTTATTTAATACTCACATTATCAAATTAATCCTTAACTCAAATTTTGGCAAAATTACAATTTTACCCCTAAACTTTTGCATATTTACATTTTGCCCCTAGGCTCGGATTAAACTTTATTCCTTATTCTTATGTTTTACAACATGCTGATCACTTTTCTCTTCTATGGCAACATCAAATTCTCACTCTAACATGTACTTGTGACTATTAGGTATTTTTACCGATTAAGCCCTTTTACTGCTTTTTGCTTAAAATCGAGTAGTACAAGTTGTCTAACATAATTTAAAACTTTATATTCTATCATAAAACATCAAAATACACAAATTTCACCTATGGGTATTTTTCCAAATATAAACCCTAGGTTAAATTATTGCTAACATAAGCTTTATCGAGTTAAGGGATCTCAAAACGTAAAAATCATTAAAAGCGGGCTTGGAATCACTTACTATGGAGCTTGGAAGCTTGAAACAAACCCTAGCTATGGAGAACCCTTGAAATTTCGGCCTAATGAAGAAGATGGACAAAATTGGCTTTTAATTTTGTTTTTAATTCATTTTAATAACTAAATGACCAAAATACCCTTACTACTAAACTTTCCAAAAATTCCTTCCATGTCCTAATTTTGTCCATGAACTTAAAATTGGAAAAATTTCTATTTAAGACCTCCTCATTAATATTCCAAAACAATTTCATACTAAAAACTTCTAGAATGCAAGTTTTGCAACTTATTCGATTTAGTCCCTACTTTCAATTTAAGCACTTTAGGCATAGAATTTCATCACGAAATTTTCACACAATCATGCAATCATATCATAAACATCAAAATCATTGTAAAATAATTATTTCTATCTCGGATTTGTGGTCACGAAACCACTATTCCGATTAAGCCCTAATTTAGAATATTACAATAGTAGTTGAAAGAGGATTATAAAATGATCCAAAATACCTATTTTTATTTTTATAGAACAATTATGATTAAAGTTTGTTATGATTATTGTTGAAACTCCTGAAGAGATCAAAATATATTTCCCCAAAATTTTCCCTCATTCATGATTTTCAAACGAATGTTAATATAATTGTTTAGCAATACATTCAAATAGTCATTTGAAAAACTAGTATTCAAAATTGAATACGTATAATATGAGAAAATATGTGATGTTTTCATGAGTGGGAGTAAATAAGCAAATTATGCGTATTATAAATTGTGTACTTTTTTTTTCCTTCATTAGGTTTTTATCCCACTGGATTTTTTCTAATAAGGTTTTAACGAGTCACATTATCTACCAATGGACATCTAATGGGGAGTGTTATAAATATCTTATTAAGTGGATGTCCATCATGATTAAGATAGGTGTACTTTAAATTCTAATAGTTATTAGAATTAAATCTCTACTTCTTTTATATTTCTATAAATAGAGACTCTAATTAAACATTGTAATCATCCCTTTGATCAATAAAGTATATTCTCTATTACTTTCATATTTTTTTATTCTTTATTCTCTTCATTTCTCTTTATTTTATAACAAAACAAAATTTAACTTAAATTTTACTTTGTCGACTAAAACAAATTTTGAAATTTAATTTTAAAATTTCTATTAAACAATAAAAATTATTTTACATAAAATAATTCAAACATTAAAATATATCAACTTTTTTAAAAATAATTTTCCAAATAAACCAAAAGCTATAGCTTAAATTTGAAAGGGTTGAAACCCGAAGCAATTCAAACCAAACCCAACCTAAATTTATGGTGTTGAAATTACTCAAAACCTTTAAAATTGACCCAAACGCCCAATTTGCAAGTGCCGGCTGAAACCCGAAGGATTGGTAAAAATGTCGCATCTAATCTAGTCTGTCAAAACAATCTCCCTTTCGTTTTTTTTCTTCCATAAATGCAGGTGGAATGTTTCTGAAATCTCTCTACAACCCTTTCTCTCTATCTCCAACGAAACCCCAACATATAGTTTTAGAGTATAGAAACTTGTTTGCAAGCTTGACAAAATGGCTACACTTCAAGTAACAAACGCGAAGGATTTTATATCCCCAACTTCTTCTTCTTCTTCTTCGCTATCTTCAAAGCTATGTTTTTCTTCGAAAAAGCCTTTGAAAAGAAGCTCTTTTTGTACGTATCACCGCTTTGGAAGAATAAGCTGTTCTTTTGCTTCAATGGAAACTGCTAAGATAAAGGTGGTTGGTGTTGGTGGAGGTGGTAACAATGCTGTTAATCGAATGATTGGTAGCAGTTTACAGGTTAGTTTTCAGCTTATCTCATTCTAGGTTTTGCTTAAAATTTGAAAAAATTGTGAATTTCTGTGGGTTTTGTACTTTTAAAACAATGTTGGTTTTTGAAGCGGTTTTAACTTTAAATTCGAAGAATTGGAGAATTACTAGTGTCTTTTCCCCTCAATTTTTGGACTTTGTAACCTGAATGTGTTTTTGAAGTGATTTTTATATTAGTTATTAGCTTGCAATTTCATTTAATGGGTTCTTATCGTTGCTTTGAAATCTTGGAAATGCTCTCTCAATTATGTTGTGTCCTTAAGCCAAATTCAACTTATCATTTGCATAAATTCAGAGCCATTTTGGCAGTTAAAATTTGGCTCTCTTTGTCTTCTTTGCTTCAGATTTTAGTGTAGACTAGGTAGATGGAGGTAAGGGAGAAAACGATTTATGTGACTTTGGTAGTAAATGAGTTATGGTAGCCGCATTGTTACACATTCGTGGCGGCTATTACTGAAGTTATTGCTGCTGTGTTTTGAAATTAGGGTGTAGATTTCTATGCCGTAAACACAGATTCTCAAGCGCTATTACAGTCTTCTGCAGAGAACCCACTTCAGATTGGCGAGCTTTTGACCCGGGGACTAGGTAAGCCACTTTTACTTATCAAGAAAAAGAATTGTGACTTCATATATGGCTGTGTTCTGGACTTTACATTTGTTAATGATGTGAATCAATTGACTGAAATGTAGGCACTGGTGGGAATCCTCTTTTGGGAGAACAAGCTGCAGAGGAATCTGCAGATGCCATCGCAAATGCTCTTAAGGGCTCGGATCTTGTCTTTATAACCGCTGGTATGGGTGGAGGCACTGGTTCAGGTGCTGCTCCAGTTGTTGCCCAGATAGCAAAAGAGGCTGGTTATTTGACTGTCGGTGTCGTAAGCTATCCCTTCAGCTTTGAAGGGCGTAAAAGAACCATGCAGGCATGTGCGTTCAACCCCTCCATTTTAACGCTCCATATAGTGGGAAATATTTTAGCTTGAGATTCCACTGTAGTACAGAACCATAGGGTTATGCAATAAAACCACGACAAATAAGTAGATATGCCACTGAATTTTCAACTATTTTAATCGTCTTATATCTCTATATTTGCAGGCACTAGAGGCTATTGAAAAGCTGCAAAAGAATGTTGATACTCTCATAGTGATTCCCAATGACCGTCTGCTTGATATTGCTGATGAGCAGACACCTTTGCAGGATGCTTTTCTTCTTGCCGATGATGTTCTGCGTCAAGGAGTACAAGGAATTTCGGATATAATTACGGTATGTGGTTTTGTCACATGCCAAGCATATTTTTGTAGTGGACGTATTTAGGTCATATAACCATTCTAGTTAACCAAGATTTTGTTATGCAATAACTATTGAATATATGTTATGATGAGTGAACTGTTGTCATTTAGGCCATAACTGCTCAAACCATGTGAAACCGGTTTAATGATTGTCTAGTATTTTGTGGTTTTGAGCTTTGTCACATTGAAAATTGTTTCTTTTTTCAGATACCTGGATTGGTGAATGTGGATTTTGCAGATGTTAAAGCAGTAATGAAAGATTCTGGAACCGCAATGCTTGGTGTAGGAGTTTCCTCTAGCAAAAACCGCGCCGTGGAAGCAGCAGAACAAGCAACTTTGGCTCCTCTAATAGGGTCATCAATTCAGTCGGCTACTGGGGTGGTATATAATATTACTGGAGGAAAAGACATAACCCTGCAGGAAGTTAATCGAGTTTCACAGGTAGTTTAGCATTAGGAGCCACTGGTTTCTTGTTTGCGTATTTAATTGCAAACTATGTTATTATCTTAATGGAAAATGAAAAACATTCAAGCTCATATTCTTCCAATTTTTGAGGCTTTATAGTTGGTAGATATAATCAGGAGAATTCTATGTTTTAATCTGTATAACATTCTGTATATTTGCAGGTCGTGACAAGCTTGGCTGATCCTTCTGCTAACATCATATTTGGTGCTGTTGTGGATGACCGCTACAACGGCGAGATCCATGTGACTATTATTGCTACAGGCTTCTCACAGTCATTTCAGAAGACATTATTGACAGACCCCAAAGCTGCAAAACAGATTGACAAAGCTACAATGGGACAAGAAAGCAAGGGGATTCCCTTGCCTCTCGAATCACCATCGCCTTCAGCTGTCCCCTCTAGATCATCTCCAAGAAGGCTATTCTTCTAATTTCTTTGATTTCTTATTTCTTCCTACTTTTTTGTGTTGAAGATCTTGAAGCTTATAAGTATTAAAGTCATTTTGTTTCATGATTGTGTGCCGAAATAGATGGTGTTTCCATGGTTGAATGGTAAATTAGCATGAAGACTTAAAAGCTTCTAGCTAAGAAGCTGTGTAAGCGACTATTATCACTCAAATTCGAACAACATAAGATGTAATGCATAATTAAAGGGTGCTGATAAGACTTCAATTACTTGCAAATTTATAAAGTTGTTTTGAACATCTCAGTATTTGCACACGCACACATAAAAAACAAAAAGATATGAAGAAAAGAGGGTAAGGGCAAGTAAAAAAGTCTCAAACATATTGAAGTAATAAATGAAAATTGAAAAGCAATTCCACACCCGACAAATTGTGTTTGCTGTTGGTGGTATTACAAATATTTAACAACTAGGTATATGGCCACAACCAGAATCACGATTCCGACAACAGCCAAAAGCATGCACATACAGGAACAACTGCCCTTGGCGCGCTTGTTCAAAATTGCCAGGTTTTTCTGCACTCTCTGATTTACAAAAATACATGAACCATGAAAAACATATTTCTCAGAATCCATCATGATAGTACAACTTATTTTGGTAACAAACTAATGATGGCAAGTGTTAAACAGTTTAAAGTTTAACCATTTAGGATTTCGTGCATTCCTTTTAACATGTAATATTTCAAATAATTCATCTTTGCACACACCACAAATCAATCAAATGGTCAAAGGCAATATCAAGGTAAAGGAAACTGCAACATTATCAGCAGTTCCCAAATGCTTTTATTTTGCTTAATCTTGGAGTAGCCAAAGAATCCTCCCAACCAGATAGATTCCAATATAACACCAAAGACTGTTGTAAATACTGCTTAAATGACTGCTATTTGCAAGAATGGTTGAATGGGTGAATATATTTCCAATATAACAGCAATCACTGGAAATGTTTCATACGAAAAAAAGGGAGGATATTTGCCTATATATTTAAAATGTTAATTAATAGCAAGCATTTACCCGGAGGCGAGAATCAGTAACATCCACATGTTGGTCCAGGTCATCCTGCACAGAGGGAGCACAAGCTAATGTCAAATTTACAGAGAATGAATTGATCTTCGCTAAGAATTTATTTTAAAGAATTTAGAGGCAAAAAGATAGCAGAACCAGAAAATAAAAAACATACAATGAGTCTGGTGTGTAGATCAAGTTCTTCATTGACCGCCAATGCAATATGCTTTGCACTCATTACTGTCTCTTCCAACTTCTCAAGACCCTCATCTTGCTCTGCTTGAAAACACACCCTCATAAAACAGAGGAAACTTGAGCAAATTTACAAGCTAGCATCATTCCACTTGAAAATGAAACAAAAACAACTTGCCTTTCATTATTTGTCGCTGAAGACCAACAAGACCAGAATTATCCAAACCAACTGTTCTACTCATGGCATCTTGCTTAGTTTCTGGCCCCAGCAAGCTCTCTCTGTTGGCAAAGTTTGACATGTTGAATGCAGAAGCCATCTGATTTGCTTTAGATCTCAAATTTGCAACCATGTCTTTGCGGCGATTCATCTCCTTCTCTGTTCTGTAACCAAAATATAAAGCATTAACACGTAGTCTTAAGTCAGTTTATTGTCAGCATGAAACATATTCCAATTTGCAAGTGGACGTAGAAGTATCATATATTATAAATATACCGGTAAACATATGATCAAAATACCAATCCAACACCGGTTCACTCATATATGCACCTCTATTAAGAATTAAGTTGACTTACAAGGGTTTCCCAGTAGGTCTAGACAAAAGGGACTGCAATCCATCAAGTCTGGTCCCTAAAATCGTAATCTTCCTTCTTATAGCGGATGCATGACGCTGAGTTTCTGGTCCCGATGCAGGCAAGGAAATCCTTTCAGATATCATGCCATTGATATCATCAGCAATTCTCGCTGCTTCATTATATTCTTTTATCCACGTGTCTGAAGATGCCATTGACCTTAAACAAAAACAATCAAGTCAAGAGCTAATCTAAGTAACCAAAAACCAGGACTTAATATCATGCAAAAAAAGCATAAAATTAACACACTTGAACACCATGAAAACAATGAAAGAAGAAGAGATAAGAACTAATTAATCCTACATTAAGCTTGCAAAGTTCACTGAGGTTAATTCTGAAGAGGGAAAAAAAAAAAAAAACCTTTCCTGTTATCTTCTCCATCTGTTGACTTCGTTTGAAGAATTACAACTGGATATGAACTTACAATGAAAAAAAGAATGATATCAAGAAATTCCCAAAATCTAAGCAATAAAGAAACCCAATTGTCCATCTTGTATCAGAAGCTTTATTTACAATCATCAACTAAATCCCTTATTCCTTTAACTGATGCTAAATTGAGCTGAGTTATAAGAAAAACCTATTCTTCTTAAAAGCCCGTGATTAAACATCAGAATGAAAAAAGAAAATAATAAGAGCTCAGCTCAACGTATAAATAAAGCTAAAAATGAAGCTTAATATAAAAAAAAAATCCATCAATAAATTCCCACCTTTCCCGAAATTAAACAAAAACCCGTATAAAAAAGCGCAAAATTCGACTAAAAGACAAAATTCAGATGTTACTTACAACGAGGAAAAGTAAAATTGAATGAGCTCTTGATCAAACCCAAAGAAAACGGAAACCTGGAAAGGATGAAGTTTTAAAGATCGGATAGATAAAAGGTATTAGAAAAAACTGAAATTACCTGTTTTTTTTTTTTTTTTAATTGAAATATGGATTTGTTTGAATTGCGGAATTGTGAATGAAAATACTGTTAGAGCTAAGCGACAAGTGCAATACCAATGTTTGAAACGCCACGTAGTTTTCTTAAATTATATTATTAAAATTAATTTTTTTATCCCACATTTATCTTATAATATTCAATCATTTTTTTAAATATTATATTTTTAATTAACATAATTAAATTTAATATTAATTATAAGTGATAATTAATATATTTAGAATTCTATTTAGTAATAACTTTATTTTACTTAAATAAAATTAGTACGATTTATTTTATATATCAATTTTAATTAATAATTAATAATTATTATAGTTATAATTATCGCAAATTTTTTTATATTTTATATTTAGAGTTCTATTCTTCTGTTCAACTAATAACTCTATTTTAAAATTAATACAATTTTTAACTAATAATTATAATTTAATTTATATTTATTTTTAAATTTGTAATTATCAAATCTATTTTATTTTTATTTTTAAATGTGAATTTAATAATATAATAAAAATAAAGAAAATTGTCGTTAGCTGAAATTTTTAACTAGGTTTTTTTATCGGTGCATCTTATGTCATTTTGTACTCTCTTTTTTTTTTTAAATTTTCACTGGTTATAGATACAATACGTTAAAGAGATTTAAACATAATAATTGACAAATAAAGTAATAAGAAACTACATTATTAACAATTTGAAATATATATTTATGAAATATATTTAAACTTAACGTTATAAAAAAATTTTAAATGTTTATTTTAAATTAAAACTCATTAAAGTTAATAATTCTTTTAAACATGTTTTATACGTGTTTATTTGTTTCCTTAATTAGGATGGAATTTTAAGTTTCGTAATAAAATGTTCTACCTTATGTAACATTATTAAAAATACTTTATATTCTAAATATGAATAAAGATATTTTAAATTTTATAAAAATATTATTTATTAAAATTATGTCTATCAATTTTTGTAAAAAATAATGTTACAAGACTAATAAATATATAAAAATAAAGTTTAAAATCATAAACTGTTTAAATTTATTTTTTATACAACATTAAACATTGTTTAAAATTAGTCACTTTTAAAAATGATATATACATATATATTATATTAAATTTTAATATATTTGTTATAAATATTTTACCATTAAGTGGATGTTCATCAAGACCAAAAATAAATTTGATGTCTAATAGTTGTTAGAAGTAGATTTTATATCATGTATACTTCTTATATCTATGAATATTCTTTATCATGTATACCATGGTTTTCACATTTTTACGATTTAGTCTCTACCTTAAATTAATATGTCATGTCATACTTCTTGGTCCAACTTCCTTTGGTATCCAACAACCTTCGCTTTTATTACTCTTATACCTTATTTCACTAAGAATACACTACATATTGTTTACGACCAAGGGAGTTCTTGGTATGTTACACTCGCGCCCTCTCTGATAAGTGACGGGTGGTTCCAACAGTATAACCCTCCACATAAAGGGTTAGTCACATGGTTAATACTATAGGCCCTTCTCATCACACAGGACTCGTGAGAGGGAATCACCTTAACTAGTACTAGTGAGAACGCGTCTCGTATAATTGCCATCACACATTCCATTAACTTAATTGTTTCCCAGCTTTCATATTTGACTAGATGAGTACTAAGGGATCTTAACAAACCCTCTAGCTATGCCTTTTAACCCTCACCGAGATGGGTCACCCTTTCATTGTCATTTTTACAATGTCGAGGATCATACTACAGACCGATGTGTCCAAATTAAAGATGCCATAAAGGATGATATCTGAAAAGGCTAGTTGCAACAATATGTGGTCTGAGACACCTACCCCCTAAACAAGGCAAATGATCAAGAAGCGAATGTTGGATCTGGTGTCATAAGTGTAGTATTTTCGTCTATGTTCACTTGTATTTTTTGAGCAAATAGGCTTAATAATAATATCTGTTAATTACATTAATACCCTTTGTACATTTCCTTAATGTTTTTGCTTGCAAACCAAAATGGAAACAAATATGAACTCACTAGTTATCTAACGTTTAACTAATACTAAGTGGTATTACGTGGTCGGATTGTACTATGGAAAGACAACGTGTATCAGTAGATGAACCTAAACATGTCCTTAGTCTAATCGGAATGAGAAAATTGATTGAAAGACTAATATGCCATCTATTAAGTCCAACTGGAGAGATGTTTTGTCTTAAGCAT
This sequence comes from Gossypium arboreum, assembly GCF_025698485.1. NCBI lineage: Eukaryota > Viridiplantae > Streptophyta > Magnoliopsida > Malvales > Malvaceae > Gossypium > Gossypium arboreum. The sequence goes on along the minus strand of NC_069070.1, from coordinate 109,781,475 downwards.
CAGAGCGGATGACTCCTAGAAGATAGAGACATAGATGTGACTGATTGGATTTACAGTACATTGGACAGGACTCAAGTAGAATAGATCTTAGATCCGTTTATGGATTTATTCACTTGTGACATTCATAGTGTGACATATCTTAATCTTGAGTGGATGATGGACTATGTATGTGTTGGATCTAATGTCTTAAGTGTAGTATTTTCGTCTATGTACACTTGTATTTTTTTGAACATATTAGTTAATAAAATTATTCATGAATTATATTAATATCCTTTGTATATTATCCTCAATGGTTTTTGCATGCAAAGAAAAATGAAAGCAAATATTAGTTCATTGGTTGTCTAATGTTTAACTAATACTAAACGGTATTATGTGATTAGATCGTAATACAGAAAGATAGCTTATATTAGTAGATGAACCTAAAGATATCCTTAGTCTAATCGAAAATGAGCAAACTGATTAAAAGACTAATTTGTCGTCTATCAAGTTCAATTGGGGAGATGCTTTATCTTGGGCATCAGAGCAGATGACTCCCAGAAGATAAAGATATAGATGTGATTGACCAGATGTTGGATCTGGTGCCCTAAGTGTTGTATTTTCGTTAATGTACGCTTGTAATTTTTTTGAACAAGTTTATTACTAAAATTATTCATGAATTACGTTAATACTTTGTATAATGTCCTCATGTGATTTTTGTACACAAAGCAAAATAGAAGCAAATGTTGCTCACTGGTTGTCTAATGTTTAAACTAATACTAAGCGATATTATATGGTTGGATTGTAATACGAAAATACATCTTATATTAGTAGACGAACCTAATTATGTCCTTAGTCTAATCGAAAATGAGTAAACCAATTGAAAGACTAATATGTTGTCTATCAAGTCCAATTAGGGAGATGTTTTGTCTTAGGCATCGAAGTGGATGACTCCTAGAAGATAGAGGCATAGATGTGACTGACTGGATTGACAGTACATCAGACTAGACCCACTAATAATAGATCCTAAATTAGTTTATGGATTTATTCACTTGTGGCGTTCATAGATTGGCATATCTAAATCTTGGGTGGATGATGGACAATGTATACGTGACTCATATACTTAGATTAAGTAAAAGCCTGAGTTCGAATAGATAAAGAATGGGAAGTTAGTTTGTTGGGTGTACGACTTCTGTAGTATATAATAGAATTCACATCAGTGGAACTTAGAGCCTGAGACATAGGTAAATGATATCCTCTTATTGGTATTACATGCTGGATGAAAAGTAGATGTGGTCGACGGTCGTTCTTCTTTGTGATGAATAACTTGATTACTATTTGATAATAATTGTCTTTTCATTAAAGAAGACGTAATGGTTACCGTAAGGTAAAATAAGATCAAATTAGGAGAACAGATATTATTCCAAAAATATTAAGAATATCCTATAAGGGTAACACACTTATAACAGGGTCATTAGACGAGCACTGATCGAGTTGCTTTCGTAATAGTATGTCATTAGGTAGAGCTCAGTCACTATACCATAGCGGAATGACTTCATGACTAAATAAATTTATAATTAATAAGCAACAAGCTAAAACTTAATGATAAATCATTTAAGCCTTAATCGCATATGTCCAATAGGTCCCTCCATTAGCTCATTGAAACCAGAAATGAATTGTATGTTGAATCAAATGAACATAAATGAATAGAAATTGTGAAAATGGAGAAATTGAAATCATTTGGAAATTATTATGATTTTCTCCAAAATGAAAATGAAAATGGAGAAATGGAAACATTTGGAAATGATTATAGGTTTTTTCCAAAATGAAAATGGAGAAATGGAATCATTTGGAAATGAATGTAGTTTTCTCCAAAATGAAAATGAAAATGAAAATGAAAATGAAAATGAAAAATGAAAATGACCTGAAAAATGAATTTATGTTTTCGAATTAAATTTAGTTCGAAAATGCAAATAAATCATTTGATCATAGTAAATCGTTGAATATATGAAATTAAATATATTTTATAATAGATTCTTTTACGTAATCTAAGTAAAGAAGTTATAAGATGTGTGAAACCGATAAATTAAATTGAATAATTGTATGGATTGAAAATTGGACTAAATCGAAAATAATCGAGGAAAAGACAAAATTGTTGATTTAAACCCTAAACCCTTAAAGTTTCAACTTGTTTGCTGATTTAACTAGGTAAGTTCATATGGTATGATTATATTTAAATTGTTTTATACTTGAATTATGGACTTGAGTATGTTTTATAGTAATTTGAATTATTTACAATTCGGTACAAAAAGTGAGATATGGGCTAAATCGTAAAGAAATGATAAATTGAATATGATGAATCTTAATTTGGGATATTTAATGAATAGATATTTGATTATGACTAATTGAATCGTATTGGTATGAATTTGACTAATTATTGAGATAGAAAATGCCTAATAATGTCCATTATAAAGGGTGTATAAACTTGACGTTATGGTCAAAATATTGGACAATTGGTGGTCCTCTAATATGATTTTGTTCGAAAAATATCTGAACCACCCTTATATGTATACTTTTTTTAAAAAAGAGAGTCATATTATATTCATTATGATAAGATTCTATGAAAATAGCAAATATATTGTCTTGTTTCATCAAGGGATTTGAGGCTTCTTTATAACATCTTACTTGGAGAAAAGACATGAGGATAACAATAAAGTGATCCCTGTGAATTGATAATCATACAAAGGATATTATTGATAGCATTCTTTTACGAAAGAATGAATAATTAAACATGGTGAGGATGTTGGTCTTGTGAATTTTCAAGACAAATAAATATAAAGTTTCACCATGTGATATAGAAAATTAACATAGATTTGTTGGAAATTTGAAAATTTAGGGGTGAGGTACAAATACATACTATTTAAGTCACTCGTGATGGAAACTCACTCAATGCTTGGTATAACGTTAAGTCCTGAGTTCAATGAGACAAAGTACATCATCAGTATGTGCTTGCTAGCATTATAAAATATTATATAATATATCATTATTGGGTGAAAAGTTCTAGGTACCTATAATGATAAGAGAAATGATAAGTATTACATTGTTAATAGACCCATAACATAAATATGTTAGAGTGTAACACTCTAAACCTAACTTAGAAGTTTAGATCGAATCTCGGATGTTACATTGATCACAAAAGTGATCGTAGGTAAATTTTACAAAACAAGTTGTCACATCGAATCGAAACATTTAATCTTTCAAAATTCAGTCAGTAAAATTACAATTAAGTTTAATATATAACTGGAATTAAATAAACGAATAAAAATTCAAAACGGAACTTGTACCATAACTTTATAAAGCCTTACAATTCAAAAACCAAATAACAAAGTAGAAATGCTATTTTATTTTTAACCGTGACTGTCCGAGACCTCCGCATACCGAGTCCAGCGTCAGAATTTTGAAAGGTACCTGAAAGGAAAACATTAAGGGGGTGAGCTATATGAGCTCAGTGTGAGTTCAAATGAAAAACATCATACTTACAGAAGAGAACTCCAGACGACAGGTCAATAGTAGAATATTCTTACAGATACACGCAGAAACAGATACAGTATAGAACCAATACCTCAACACACGTAAAAGTTAGAGCACACCAAGTACACCCAGAATACTCAACACCAGCGTTGTTTAAGAAACCAAGTACAAAAAGATAGTCTTTCAATCAAAACTCCTAAACAGATACGAATGAAATGTAGTCAAGTAATAAAACCCACCCAACCAGCCAACACACATCTCCGTCCCCCAGTTACCCCCACAAGAGCTGATTAAGCTCATCCAACCAAAACACACCACATAGGACCTCGAAAGGCCAATCCAACCCTACACACCATGTACGTAGACTAAGCCACTCAGATATTAATACGCAACAGAGCTGGCGTATATGTAGTATAGTACAATGCGATAATCCGTTGTACAGACATGTTGTAGTTTAAACTTCCAGATCAAATAATACTACGCAACAAAACTGACACACATGCAGTACAGTGCGATAAATCACTGTACGGATAAGTTGCAATAGAACTGCCAGATCAAATCAGAATCAGTCTTCCTTCTTTTTGCAATCCCACCCAAAACTTTACTTTATGCAAGTGTATGCATGCATACAATCTCACAGAATAGTGACACATTAACAAACAGTCAGACAGAACAGATATGCACACACATATCCATTTAACCGAGTTCAGAGTCAGGCATCTCACACAATAATTACAAATAAAACATAAGTAAGCAGCCTATATCGGAGTCTTAACTACCCTTACTAAAGCTTAGCCAATGGTTAAAGCACATAGACACAATTTCAGATCAGAAACACACACAGAACCAAAATAAAGGCCTTAAGACCACACGCTTGTGTACTCTAGCCATGTAGACACGCTTAGGCCGTGTGGGAGGTCAAACGCCCGTATGACTGAGGCACACACTCGTGTGAAGGGAGGCGCACGACCGTGTGACTGAGGCACACACCCGTGTGGACCAAGGACATGGCCGTGGGAGCAGGCCGTGTAACTTACTGTCCAAAATGTGCTAAAAAAGAACACAGGGTAGATACGACCGTGTGAGGATCTCACACGCTCGTGTGCTTATCAGACACTGACACACGCCTGTTTGGGATCCTTAAATTCCCAAATTAGCCACACAACCGTGTAGCCAGACTGTGTGGTACCAAATCACTCAAACCCTAATCCCCAAACACATACGTACGTGTGTCCAGAGGACATGGCCGTGTGAATATTGACAAAAATCCCCGAAACAGCCACACGACAGTGTGGCTAGGTCGTGTATGCTAAAATATAGTATAGGGCATACACGACCATATGAGGGTCTCACACACTCGTGTGCCCACCAAACACTGACACACGCCCGTATGGGATCCTTAAATTCTCAAATTAGTCACACGACCATGTGGCCAGGCCATGTGGCACCAAATCACTCAAACCCTAATCCCCAAACATACACGTCCGTGTGCCCAGGGGACATGGCCGTGTGAAGATCAACAAAAATCCCTGAATCGGCCACACGACCATGTGGAACCAAAATTTGCCCAAAAACCTTAATTCCTAAATCTACACAACCGTATGATCAGGCACATGTCTGTATGACCACGAAAACACCAGCAAGTAGCCTGAAAATCGATGTAACACCCCAGATTTTGGGGTAGAAGTTTTAAATTTTGTGGCTAGGGCTAGTGAAAAGGTTGCATTATTGTGTTTTGTTATGTGCTTAAGTGACAGAATAGGCTTGCTGGTTTAGTGGTGGGTTGTGTGTAATTAGTCTCTGGGTTCTAGGTCCGAGTCCCTGTCTTTGCGTGTTGAGTGATATATTTTTGTATATTGTATGTTAGATAATAAATTTTCTTTATGGTTAATAATAACTGTTTACTCTTATGTGTAAGTTATTAATATTAATATTAATATTATTTTTTGTTTATTATTTCCATTCGGATTTTTTTATTTTTATTATTTTCACGTTCTCCTGTTCTCTATCTTTTGGGGGTTTTTTTTCTTCTTCTTTTTTTTTTTTTCTGTCTGAAATCAGTGGTGTTGTGATTTTGGGAAAGGGCTTCGTTTCTTAGTCGCCGAGTCGGTCTGGAAGTCGTTGATCACGAATCAGGTGTGGGTTTCGTACCTTTTTTATTTTATTTGCGAATTCTAATTTGACTTTATGAAAAGACGACTATAGGTGTGTGAGTGCTCCCAAATCTGTTATTTTTGATGTGATATCATTGTTTTATGCTTAGAATTTGTATGATTTGGTATAATTTCAAACTATCGGGGGTTGGAGAGTGTTTCATGGCTGAATGTATGAATTTTGGGGCTATTTTAATGTTGTTTCGTGAGCACACGGGTGGCCACACGGGCGTGTGCCGATTCACACGGCAAATAGACACCCCCGTGTGTCTAGGCCGTGTCAAAACTGTAGGGTATACTGACTTTAAATCATAGGGTACCCCTGGGGACACACGGCCGTGTATCATAATCGTGTGTCGCACACGGTTGAGACACACGCCCATGTCTCTACCCGTATGGACAAAAATAGGCCATTTATAAAGCCAACATGCCACCCAAAAAGGGTTATCACTACAAACATCAACCAAAGCATAATTCATGACCAAATAGCCACCAAAACCATACTCAAACATGCATAATTCAATCCACAATATCACCAATCAATTTCATACTCAATTTCATATCAAAGCATACTAATTTCATGAACTAATATCATACTAATCCATTTGTCTCAAGCAACATTTAATTAAACTCAAAATCATATTAAAACCTTACCATTTCAACTACCAAATCATACCAAGATGGCCATTCACACAAACTATATATATATATCAATTATATCATTTTTCCATCACATAGTCTATACCATAACCAATTCCATAGTCTCAATCATATTCATACCATATCACATGGCAAGAAATTCACATAACACATATCATAACATCACTAGCCTATACATGCCATACATTAATATTTACAACTTCAAAAGTACCAAAATATCGTTCGATAGTGTGACGACGATCCTTGACGATCCCTAAGCTCATTGTAGCTTCGATAATCTATAAAATAATGAGAAACACACACAAAGTAAGCTTTCAAAAGCTTAGTAAACCATATACAAATAAACTTAACACATAAGATAAATATAAGCTAATTTACCCATGGAATCCATAGTAAATCACATACACAAGTTTCATAATTCACATCTAACTCACTTGTTCTTAATGCACTTGTATTTAACTACCATTAGTTCTTATGAAATTCACATGTCATTATTTATACACATACTCACCTTTGATTCTTGAATAACATATACATTTCATACGTACCTGAATCGGATACTTATATACATTTTCATTCCATCCTTGTTATTACCTGTTGAACAGTTCAAAATTGATAAGGATACTCGGATAGCTCGTAAACTAGTACAATGCCAACGTCCCAGACGTGGTCTTACATGTTATCAAATATCAATTCCACTGTCCTAGACAGGGTCTTACACAAAATCATATACGATGCCAATGCCCCAGACATGGTCTTACATGTAAATCTCAAATCAATGCTAACGTCCCAGACATGTTCTTACATGAAATTAGATATCGAAATCCTATGTCATGGTATATGTATCCTAACTATTCCCATGGTTCGTACAGGGCTTTCGGACGCCATAATTCGATCGATGTTCTCTCAATTTTTACATATTCATCTTCCATATCCATTCATTACATTTCAATATCATAAAAGCTTTAATAAATCAATTCATATACATTTATTTGCATATGAACTTACCTCGTATGGAGACGAACAGACCGAAACGACTAATCGACAACTTTTGAGTTACCTCGATCGAAATCTGATTTCCTCTTTTCTTGATTTAAATTAATAAAAATTTGACTTATTTTATCATATATTCATTTAAATTCATCCATAAACACATAAATGGGCCAATTACACTTTTGCCCCAAATATTTCACATTTTTTACAATTTAGTCCCTATATCACAAAACACAAAATATTCAAAATTTCACCACACCCAAGCATAGCTGAATTTTACTAAGGTCCCTAGCAGCCCATTTATTTCATTTATTTCACATTTTGACACCTCAATTTACAAAATTCATAATTTAATCCTAAATAGGCATTTTTACTAAAAATCACTTAATTAAACATGACAATCTGTAACAGCCCAATTTTAAGGCTAGTGGGAATAGTGGTCATGGGACCACAAATTAGAAGTCAGAAAAATTATTTTATTATTATTTTGGAGTCATAGCATGTTTATAATAGTACATGAAAAATTTGGTGAGTTAATTTTGACATTTGTGTGCCCAATTGTGAAAAATGACTAAATCGCATAAAGTGAAAAAGTCCTACATTGATGGCTAAAGATGTCAAATAGTTAGAGAACCAAAATTGGGGGTCTTTAAAGGGACTATTTTGCATAAGTTGTAAAATAAATGATAAATGTGTGAAATAGAGAGAATTTGGGGTTGTTATAAGAGTAAAAAGAGTTCAGCTAGGCTTAAGATGTGAATAAATTTGATAAAAATCGATTTTCGAGCATAGGGGTAAAATGATCATTTTGCCAAAGTTTAGGGGCAAAATGGTCATTTTATCTAATATGTGAATTTTTATTTTCTTAATTTTATTTAGTGATTAAATGAGTGCATTTTTGCTATTTTAGATCAAGAATTGCCCAATTCAAACCTAGACCAGGGGAAAACCAAGCAAATTGACTAAACTAACTAGTCGCTACGTTTTGTAATCCGAGATAAGTTGTATGTAAATAATACAACTAGATTGTTAATGTATGTATTGAATTGTATTAAGTTAATATAGCATGAATTGCTTGGTTGTGAAATTGAGAATGTATAATGATAATTGAGATAGTGGAAATTTCGTTGTAACTTTAAAAAGTAAATCGGATATTCATGCCATGATGTTTGGGTCATTTGTTTATGAGCTAGTGTAAGAAATGTTTGGGACATGCATCAGCCACATTATGAGAGCTAGTGTAAGACCATGTTCGGGACATGGCATCGGCGTTGAGACGAGAGCTAGGGTAAAACATGTCTGGGACATGCATCAGCCTCGAGACTTAAGCCAGTGTAAGACATGTCTGGGACATGCATTGGCTACAAGATGATAGTCAGTGTAAGACCATGTCTGGGACATGGCATCGACTTGAGATATGAGCCAGTGTAAGAACATGTCTGGTACATGGCATCAGCACCTTACCCACGTTTGAGGCTTAATAAATATCCGGTAGGGTTCTAAATGGTTCAAAGGTGAACATTATGTTCTTAAGCTAATGAGGAAAGTATAACCATGTTGTGAATGGTACAGGTACCAAATTGGTACCTATGAGATATGAGCTCAATATATATATAATAGGTGATTTATATGGATGGTAATGAGTAAGATACACTTATGCCTACTTTAGTGTTATAAGCATGTTGATTATGGATAAATTGTTGTTGTATACTTATTTATATGCAACTTGCTAAGCTTTATGCTTACTCCCTTTCTTTTCCATTTCCTTTCAGTGCCGCCTAACTAGCTCAAAGATCACCAGAAGTCAGAGATATCGATCACACTATCGACCAAAGCTTTTGACATAGTTGGATTTATATTTTTTAATATGGCATGTATAGGACTTAGATTTTATCATTTTGTGTCTTTGAGAATTGGCCATATGTGTTGGCTTAGGTTGGACCTTGATGGAACCACGGCGAATGACATGGAAAGTAATGTACCAACCCCACAGAAGGGACCGCGCCAGTAGAGAGTGAGCCCGTAACTATAGGCCAAGACGGAAGGGCTAGAGAAGCCTACCTCCGAACGATGGGCACTTGGTACATGGAGTTTTTTTATGCGAATCTGAACACTTTACCTCCCTCACCTCCTCTGATTCCTCAGTATGCCCCAGTAGCTCTGTAAGGCACGGACATGTTTAGAAGAGAGAAACCTCCGGTAGACAAGATTCAAAAACAAGGGGCTGAGAAATTCCGGGCTAGCATAGATGATGACCTGGAGAGACTAGAGTTTTGGCTAGAAAATACCATTAGGGTATTTGATGAACTATTATGCACACCTGAAAAGTGCGTGAATGTGCAGTGTTGCTTCTACGAGATTCAGCTTACCAGTGGTGGAACACTCTCGTGTCTGTGGTACCGAGAGAGAGGGTAACTTGGGAATTTTTCCACGAAGAGTTCCGAAAGAAGTATATTAGTCAACGATTTATAGACCAAAAGAAAAAGGAATTCTTGGAGCTAAAGCAAGGCCAAATGTCAATGGCAGAGTATGAGCGTGAATTTGTGAGGCTCAGTAAGTATGTACGAGAGTGCATGTCTACAGAGGCCACTATGTGTAAGAGATTTGAGGATGGGCTTAATAAAGACATCAGAGTGTTTGTTGGCATCTTAGAGCTACGAGAATTTGTAGCACTTGTTGAAAGAGCCTGTAAAGCCGAAGAGTTGATTAAGGAAAGACGGAAAGTGACTTTGGAGTCTTGAGACTCAAAGAAGAGACAGATAGGGAAATCATATTAGTCTTCCTCTAAAAGATTGAGAGAGTTCACTACCCGATCGAATGCTTCAATAGGATATTCAAATAAGAACAAGAACCGGCAGAACACAACTTCTAAAGCCCAGACCACTTCGGTCGCAAGTGTTGGTAGCACTCGGCCAAATAGGCCAGAATGCTTGCAATGTGGTAGGCGTTATTTTGGAGAGAGCCGAGGAAATGAAAGGGGCTATTTCAAGTGCAGATCATTGGAACACTTCATCCGTGATTGTCCTAAGATGGAAAAGAGAGAAAAGAAATAAGAAATGAAGGCAAGTAGTGTTCCGTTGAGGGGTAAACCGCAAAGAAACCCCGAAAGTGGGGCTAGCAGTAAGGGTGAGGAAAAAGATGCTGTGGTGAGGCCCGAGGGCTGAATGCCTGCAAGGACCTATGCTATTCGTGCCCGCGAAGAGGCAGAGTCTCCCGATGTGATCATGGGTACTTTTTCTATCCATGATATATCTGTTGTTGCATTAATTGACCCAGGATCTATCCACTCTTATATTTGTATAGAATTGGTACCTCGTATGAGTATGCTAGTAGAGTCCACTGAGTTTGTAATAAAAGTGGCCAATCCTATAGGCAGACATGTACTAGTGAACCAAGTCTGTAGAAATTGCCCTTTGACAATTAGAGGTCATTGTTTTCCGGCTAATTTGATGTTATTGACGTTTAATGAGTTTTATGTAATCCTTAGGATGGACTAGTTGACTTCTCATAGTGTTGTAGTGAATTGTGGGGGAAAAGTTATTGAGCTGAAATGTGAAGACGATAATGTTCTTCGAGTTGGACCAGATGAGTCAGATAATCTGCCTGTAGTAATATCGTTTTTGACTATCGAGAAATATTTGAGGAAAATATATGAGGCTTATCTGGATTTTGTAATGAATACTCAAGTGTCTGAATTGAAGATTGAATCGGTACCAGTGGTTTGTGAGTTTACAGATGTGTTCCCAGAAGAATTACCCGGATTGCCTCCAGTGAGGGAAATAGAATTCGGAATTGAGTTAGTCCCCGGTACGACACCCATTTCTACTGCTCCGTATAGGATGACCCTAATGGAGTTAAAAGAGTTAAAGGCACAGTTGCAAGAGCTAACAGACAAGGGCTTTACGAGATTGAGTTTTTCACCGTGGGGAGCTCCAGTAGTGTTTGTGAAAAAGAAAGACAGGTCAATAAGGTTATGTATCGACTATAGACAACTCAATAAGGTAACTGTGAAGAACAAGTATCCTTTGCCAAGAATAGATGATCTATTCGATCAGTTGAAGGGAGCCACGGTGTTTTCCAAGATAGACTTGAGATCTGGTTATTATCAATTGAGAGTCACAGAGCAAGATGTATCGAAGACTACTTTTCGGACAAGATACGGGCATTATGAGTTCCCCGTCATGCCCTTTGGTTTGACTAATGCTCCGGTGGTGTTTATGGATTTGATAAACTGCATTTTTGGGCCATATTTGGACAAGTTCGTGGTGGTTTTTATTGATGACATACTGATTTACTCGCAAGATGAAAATGAATACGAGGAGCATTTGAGAACTGTGTTACAGACTTTGAAAGATGTCAAATATTTAGAGAACCAAAATTAAGGGTTTTTAAAGGGAAATTGGACCCTATTGAGATTGCTTGGCCGGTCATAGGAGACAAAAGTAGTCAAATTGTCAAAATTTGGTGGGTTAGGTGACTTATTTTGACTAAAATAGAAATAAATAAAGAAGGACAATATCATCCCTTTCTCATCTCTTTTTTCCACCGAAAATTGGCCATTAAAGGGGGGTTTGGGAGCTTAAAATTTTTAGCAACTTGAAGCACTCACAAGTAAGTGATTTCCATGTCTTTTGTCGATGATTTTTTGTATTTTTGAGACGCTTAAAGCATGAGCTTTCAAATGAGAGGTATATCTTGCAAAATGGTTGAAGGTCTAGGGTTTTACCATGAGATAATTCAGGGTGTTTTCTGAAATTTTGTGGAAGAATATGAGTCTTAGTTGTGTAATAGACAACTTTTGTAAAAGGTGTTACCTTGGAAACACCTAAAGGGACCATTTTGCACAAATTGTAAAATAAACGATAAATGTGTGAAATAGAGAGAAATTGGGGTTGTTATAAGAGTAAAAAGAGTTCATCTAGGCTTAAGATACGAAGAAATTTGATAAAAATTGATTTTCAAGCATAGGGTAAAATGGTCATTTTGCCAAAGTCTAGGGGCAAAATGGTCATTTTACCAAAGATGTGAATTTTTATTTGCTTAATTTTATTTAGTAATTAAATGAGTGCATTTTTTCTATTTTAGATCAAGAATTGCCCAATTCAAACCTAGACTAGGGGAAAACCAAGCAAATTGACTAAACCAACTAGTCGCCACGTTTTGTAATCCGAGGTAAGTTGTACGTAAATAATACAACTATATTATTAATGTATGTATTGAATTGTATTGATTTAATATAGCATGAATTGTTTGGTTGTGAAATTGAGAACGTATAATGATAATTGAGATAGTGAAAATTCCGTTGGAACCTTAAGAAGTAAATCGGATATTCATGCCACGATGTTTGGGTCATTTATTTATGAGCTATTGTAAGACATGTCTGGGACATCGACTACATTATGAGAGCCAGTGTAAGACCATGTCTGGGACATGGCATCAGCGTTGAGATGAGAGCTAGTGTAAGACATGTCTAGGACATGCATCGGCCTCGAGACATAAGCCAGTGTAAGACATGTCTGGGACATGTATCGGCTACGAGATGATAGTCAGTGTAAGATCATGTCTGGGACATGGCATCGACTTGAGATATGAGCCAGTGTAAGACTATGTCTGGGACATGGCATCAGCACATTACCCACTTTTGAGGCTTAATGAATATCCGGTAGGGTTCCAAATGGTTCAAAGGTGAACGTTATGTTTTAAGCTAATAAGGAAAGTATAACCGTGTTGTGAATGGTATAGATACCAAATTGGTACGTATAAGATATGATCTCAATATATATATAATAGGTGATTTGTATGGATGGTAATGAGTAAGTTACACTTATGTCTACTTTGGTGTTATAAGCATATTGATTATGGATAAATTGTTGTTGTATACTTATTTATATGAAACTTACTAAGCTTTATGCTTACTCCCTTTCTTTTCCATTTCCTTTCAGTGCCTCTTAACTAGTTCAAATATCACTAGAAGTCAGAGATATCGATCACACTATCGACCGAAGCTTTCGATATAGTTGGATTTATATTTTTTAATATGGCATGTATATGACTTAGATTTTATTATTTTGTCACTTTAAGAATTGGCCATATGTGTTGGCTTGGGTTGGAAACCATTCAATTTGTATTAAGTTTTGAATGATAGTTAATATTCATTTTGAGCTTATGAAAGATGCATTCTCATGGTTGAATGAATGTTTATTGTGGTTGAATGGATTAAAGAAATTGATAAACCACAATTTATACATATTTTTACCCCATGCTTAACGCATTTTATGGATGATTTTTCCTTAGAATTGGTGAATTCAATGCTCCTAATGCCTTAATTTCATGTTTTATACTTAGGTGAGCATAGGAGAGCGAAAGGAATGAGAAACGAGCCAGAAATGGAGAAATTGGGCCAAAGTACGAAATAACACGGCCTGGACTTCCTTACACGACAGACCACACGGCCGTGTCAATTTGGCAGAATGGAAGTAATCGCACACGGGCGTGTCCCTGTCGAGCCCAAGTTGAGTCCAATTCAGAAAAGGCTAATTTTGGGGGCTTTTAGGCATTCTAAAGCCTATAAATACACCCTAGAGGAAGAGGAAATGGGGCACAGAGAGAAGGAGGCAGGGAACCACTCAAGGGAAGCCGATTGATCCATCTCAGAAGCTGGAGTCACCATCAAGACTGAAGATCTCCCCTCAATTTCCCTTCAGGAGTTTTGGGTTTTCTTTATGTTTTGTATTCATTATTCTTCTGAGATGTTTTCCTTTTTAGTTATGAACTAAATCCCCTAAATACCTAAGGGTAATGAAACCTAAGATGAATCTTGTTATTATTTTCTGAATTGTATGATAAATATTTAACTTGATTCAAGATAAACTCTTATTCAGAGGAAGAATAGACCTTGTCTAATAGTACAATTGTCATAACTAAGCGAGTTGGTTGCGCGCCTAGACATAGGGTGACAAGATTTTTCCGGATTAGGGTGAAACCTAATAAGAGGATCCTTAGATCGAGTTAATGCAACTGTAGGGTGTTAATCAGAGAAATTTCTCAATTATTCAATCTAGGGATTAAACGTTATTAGTCCTGAATAGGGATAATAACATAACTTAGGAATCTCTATGGGACAAGTTAAATGAATAAATCGTCTGATTCGGAGCCAAAATAACAAGTAAAGTCTAGGTGGATTTTTCTTTAGGTATTGTCTTAATTCAATCGTTTTCCAAAAGTAATCCCCCAATTCTACTTTCTACTAATTCTTAGTTTAGATAATTAGTTAGTTAAAACAAAACCCCCTTATTCTTAGGCTAGATAATAAAAAGACAGTCATTACTAGTACTTTTAGTTCCTTTGGGTTCGACAATCCGGTCTTGCTAAAACTATACTACTGTTCGATAGGTACACTTGCCTACATCGTGATAATAGTTAGTTTTAAGAACGATTCTTTATAAATATTTAAAACCTATCACACAAAAATTGTGATCAAGTTTTTGGCACCGTTGCCGGGGAACAAAGATATTAGGAACGCTCAATTTTTATTACTTTAGCCATTTATTTTTCTTGCAATTTAATTTTTATTTATTATTTATTAATTTACTTTTTCTTTCTCTTGGCAGGTTTTTCTAGTTTATGACTAGAAGAAACCCGTCAGGACCACTATTTTTTGACGATGAAATCGATCGCACAGTTCGCAGAAACCAAAGAGAAATAAGGAGAAGCTTAAGATACACAGAGAACGAGCAAGAGGATGATACTCAAACCCCAACCGAAGAGATGGCTAAAAACCAAGACAATCAGCTACCTCCTGCATACATGTTGAACTAGGAAATCAGAACCCTACTCCTCGTACTATGTATGATTATGCTAAACCTACTTTAACAGGAACTGAATCAAGTATAGTTAGGCCTGCTATTGCTGCAAATAATTTTGAACTAAAACCTAACACTATTCAAATGATACAACAAATTGTTCAGTTTGATGGTTTGCAGGATGAGGATCCGAACACTCACTTGGCAAATTTCCTTGAATTCTACGATACATTTAAAATTAATAATGTTTCGGACGATGCCATTCGTCTTTGGTTATTCCCTTTTTCATTGAGAAACAAAGCTAAACAGTGGTTGAACTTGTTACCACAAGGGTCAATCACTACTTGGGAACAAATGATCGAAAAATTTCTATTAAAATATTTTCTACCGGCTAAAACGGCCAAATTATGTAATGATATCTCTTCATTTGTGCAGATAGACTTAGAAACTCTTTATGATGCATGGGAGAGATACAAGAACTTACTGAGAAGGTGCCCTCATCATGGGTTACCGCTTTGGCTACAGGTTCAAACATTCCATAATGGCTTGAATCCTTCGACTCGACAAATGGTTGACGCAGCTGTTGGCGGAACCATAAATAATAAACATCTGAAAATGCTTATGGGTTTATTGAAGAGATGTCACTGAATAACTATCAGTGGCAAGTCATGAGGTCTAAGCCAACTAAAATAGTAGGCGTTTATAACGTCGATTCGGTTACTATGCTGTCAAACCAGGTAGAACTTCTAAATAAAAAGATTGATGGTTTACTTGGTTCTACTCAGGTATATCCAGTAATGAGGTGAGAAACGAATGGAGTAGGAGCATGCACAGAGTATCAACCCTTCAACCCTAGCATCAAGGAGGAACAAGTTTAATATAGGGGTAACAATAACTCTAGATCCCAAAATAACCTATATAGTAACACTTATAATGCAGGTTGGAGGAACAATCCCAATTTCTCGTAGGGCGATCAAGGAAATCAAAGACCACAACATCCTTCGAGTTTTCAACAACCACCCTATCAACAGGAAAAGAAACCGAACCTTGAAGAGATGCTGTCAAATTTATCTCAGTGTCAGAAACCCGTTTCCAAAACACCGAGACAGCACTTAAAAGTCAGCAAGCGTCGATCCAAGGGCTCAAAACTCAGATCGGCCAGCTTTCCAAACTAATCTCCAAACGACCACAAGGTAGCTTGCCAAGTAATACTGAACCCAACCCAAGGGAAAGCTCAATGCGATTAATGTTCAAGATGAAGAAGGATTCGTTGAGCCTGAGCCAGAACCGAGGCAAGAAACTATGGTAAGTAGAAGTCAAGGTGAGGTAGGTCATAATAAAAACAAATCAGTGAATGTTGAATATAAACTTCGTGTGCCATACCCCAATGCGACAAGGAAAGACCGCTCAGATGAACAATTTGGTAAATTCCTTAAACTCTTAAAAAAATTACATATTAACTTACCGTTTATTGAAGTTCTATCGCAGATACCAAATGCAATGAAATTTTTAAAGGAGCTTTTAGCAAATAAACGGAAGTTGGACGAGGCAGCGCATGTGGAGCTAAACGCAGTTTGCTCAGCTATTTTACAGAATCAACTACCTAACAAACTAAAAGATCCAGGGAGTTTTACGATTCCTTGCTTAATTGGGAGTTTAGATGTTAATAATGCATTAGCTGATTTAGGGGCTAGTATTAACGTCATGCCCTACAAAATGTTCAAACAATTAGGTTTTGGGAAACCCAAACAGACTAGGATGAGCATTCAATTAGCAGATAAAACTATAAGATTCCCTAGGGGTATTATTAAAGATGTGCTAGTTAAAGTCGATAAATTTATATTTCCCGTTGACTTCATTGTTCTAGACATATAGAAGGATAACAACACTCACTGCTAAAACGATTATTGATGTTGGCAGATGTGAGCTCACACTCTGTGTGGGAGACGAAATAATCACCCTTCAAGCTCACAATTCTGGCACCACATCGGAAATTGAAGGTGATCGTCTAAACCATTCTACTAAAACTGACAATAGGGTACAACCTACATTGCAGGAAATGAGTCTGAAGGAAGCACATGAGTCATTCTCAAGCAGTAGAAGAGGACCTATTCAAGAAGATCGAAGGCTACAAATCGAGGAGCTAGATGAATGGCAAACGCATAAACCGAGAACACATGATAAACCAAAACTACACCAGAATAAGCCCAACACCTTCCCACGTCAACTTAAGGTTAGAGATAAAGTCTTATTAGATGTCGCGGATCCTCACATTGTCAAAACCACACTGAACGAAGAAATCCCTCTTACGGTACTTAGTATTTTCCCATTTGGTACAGTCGAGGTAAGTCATCTGAAGGTCGGTACTTTTAAGGTAAACAACACCCGTCTAAAACCTTATTTTAATAAGAATGATAGCAGGAATGAGGAGTATAAACTCCTCGAACCACCATAACCATTCAATGGAGAGGTAAGTCAAGCTTAGACTATAAATAAGCGCTTCTCGAGAGGTAACCCGAGCACTAAAAATATTAATTTCTTTAAATTTTTGTTTTTAACACCTAACTTACTAACAAAGATCTTGAATACAGGTTTTTCCACATAGACACGGCCAAGCACACGGGCATGCTTAGGGCCGTATGAAAACAGGGTAAAGATTTTCCCAACACGGGCTACGATAAATCGCCACGGCCGTGCGACGAACCTACCAAATTAACACGGGCGTGCGACACGTCCGTGCCAAGCAACCGTGGACGAACCTGTTAAATTAACACGGGCGTGGGAGAAGTGAACGAAGCCAGGTACGGTCATGTGACACGGCTGTGTGCACCTACACGCCCAAAGAACACGGGCGTGGACTAAAAGTCAGACGTGCCCAAATTCAAAATTCGTGAGTCACACAGGAAAAAATTGGGGAACACGGGCATGTTCCCTGGCCGTATAACCCAAAAATCTATAAATAGGCTACACTATCCATTGTCTTCTTCACCTAAAAATCCTAACCCTAGCCGTTGCAAGTCCACACGCCCCCTACCACGCTCGTGTGCCGCCTCCAACTCCATTTTGGACGCTCATTCTCCCCTTTTTAGCGTTTGTTTACTCTTTTCCCTTTAATTGCACTCATTTTTTGTAATGCCCCGAACCTGAGGCCATCGCCAGAGTTGAGCACAAGGTGTTAACAGACTTAATTCAATAATTAAACAGCTCAAACAATTTATTTTAGAACTTCTAGACAAGCTGGCTAACTGCATCACAGTCGCTTAAAAATTCATATCTCAAGTTACGAAACTCAAAATCCAATTCCATAAATTTTATATGAAACTAGACTCATATATATATCAACTAATTTTTTTCTAGGATTTTTGGTCGGCCCAAATAGTACAGTTTATTAGTTAAAATCTCCCCTGTTTCAGGGTTTGACTACTCTAGCCCCTATCTATTACGAATTAAATATCTCCCTGTACAGAGTTTCAATTATTATGACGTTTGTTTCTCATAAAACTAGACTCAATAAGGAATCTGTACATATAAACAATGACATCTAATTATCTTTGTACAATTTTTGGTGAATTTCCAAATTCAGAACAGGGGATCCAGAAATTGCTCTGGCCTTGTTTCACAAAAATTTAAATATTTTGTTCCATAAAATATAACTCATATACCTGTTTTGTTCCATCCATATGAAAATAGACTCATCAAGCTCTAATTCTATATCTCATTCAATATCTAAATCCATTTCTACTATTTTTAGTGATTTTCCAAATTCACGTCATTATTACTGTCCGATACTGTTTTAAAGCTAATTTTACCTTTTTCATGATTTCCATGGAATAACTAGCATTTAGGCATACATAACACAACATGTCCTTGATTAGCCATTCCAACAGCTAATCATTATCAAGCATTTACATACCATTCATCAGCCATATCATAAGATCATACACACAAAATGGCTACGATGCTATACATGCCATACTCAAAATGAAACGTCTAGTTATACCAAAATAATCCTCGTGATAGTGTGCCCGGACCTCCGATGTACTTTACGATCCCCGAGTTAGCTTGACAAAACTATAAAATGAAGGAAAATATAGGGGGTAAGCATTATGCTTAGTAAGTTTGCATGCAAATAAATAACAACATTCATAAGAATTATCTTACTACTTGGCATGATACTACTTAATGCAACTTCATTAATTGTCATAGACATATTTTGAACTTCTTCACTTACTCACTTACTTAAATACTTACTTACTTAATCAAATTTATTAATAAATTTTACTTACCTTTTTCCTTATCAAGCATACATGAACATTATGTACTTACCTTTGCTCTTCTAGCATGAACTTGTCTTACCTTTTTAGTATAACTCGTCTTACCTTACCTTACCTTGATATTCTCTTTAAATTTTCCCGTTGAACCACTTGGAATACTAAGGATACACGAGTACCTTACCGTTGCCATGACTTGTCATGGTCATATGTGGTATCCTTTTGAAACTTACCATTGCCATGTCTTGACATGGTCTTACATGGTATCCTTGCCTTATGAACTCACCAATGCCATGCATTGGCATGGTCTTAGATGGGACCTTTGCCTTATAGTACCTTATCAATGCCATGTCTTGACATGGTCTTACATGATTTCCTTGCCTTAGAAACCTTACCAATTCCCATGCCTTGGCATGGTCTTACATGATATCCTTAAACCCTAAAGTCATGACATTTTTATCCTACACATTCCTAAGGTTCAATCGGGACTTTCTGAAATTACTTCTCTGTCAATTCATGCTTGAGTCTTCTCTGAATAATTTCATAAAATAAATATACACATGCTGGAAATTAAAAAAATTAACATAAAATAATAGAATATTGCATTTATTTACCGCAAACTTACCTCGAAATAAAATACGATCAACTATATCGATTTAGTCCACTATCTTTTTCTTTCCCCGGTCTAACTCCAGATTTTGTTCTTCTTGATCTATAATAAAAAATTTTATCTTATTTAATACTCACATTTATTAAAACAGTCCTTGACCCAAACTTTGGCAAAATTACATTTTTGCCCCTAAACTTTTACATATTTACACTTTTTCCCCAAGGCTCGAAATTTAAACTTCATCTTATTTTCTTATGTTTTATGACATGCTGATCTTTTTTCCCTTCTATGACAACATCAAATTCTCACTCTAACATGTACTTATGACTATTAGGTATTTTTACCGATTAAGCCCTTTTACTCGTTTTCACTTAAAACCGAGTAGCACAAGTTGTCTAACATAATTTAAAACCCCATATTCTATCATAAAACACCAAAATACACAAATTTCACCTATGGGTATTTTTCCAAATATGAACCCTAGGTTGAATTATTGCTAGAATAAGCTTAATTAAGTTACCGGGACTTCAAAAACGTAAAGAACATTAAAAACGGGGCTTGGAATCACTTACTATAGAGCTTGGAAGCTTGGAAAAAACCCTAGATATGGAGAAACCTTGAAATTTCGGCCTAATGAAGAAGATGGACAAAAATTGGCTTTTAATTTTGTTTTTAATTCATTTTAATAACTAAATGACCAAAATGCCCTTAATTAAAAACTATGGTGTTTTATTTTCCTTTAGGTATTTTTGTCCAAACTAGTATAATGTTCTAATTACTATCCAAGGACCTCCACTTTAAAAACCCATTACTCACAAGTACTTAATACCTTTGTGAACTAGAACACACATTTTACAACTTTTGCAATATAGTCCTAAATATCAAATTGGACCCTTTATCGATAAAATTTCTAAACAAAATTTTCACACAATCATGCAATCATGCCATAGAATGATAATAAAATAAATTTTTCTACCTCGAATTTGTGGTTTCGCAACCACTGTTCCGTTTAGGCCCTATTTCGGAATGTTACATTTCTCCCCCCTTTAGGGATTTTCGTCCCCAAAAATCTTACCTGTGAAGAGATTTGTGTACTGTTTTCACATAGCCTCTTCGGGCTCCCATGTAGCCTTGTCTACCCCATGTCTATTCCATAGCACTTTCACAGGTGCAATACTTTTGTTCCTTAATTACTTTACCTCTCGAGCTAGAATCTTTACCGATTCTTCATCTTAAGTCATGTCTGGTTGAATCTCAACCTCTGTCTGAGAAATCACATGTGACGGATCTGAATGATAACGACGTAGCATAGACACATGAAATACATTATGAATCTTCTCTAACTCAATCAGTAAAGCTAACCGATATGCTAATGGTCCGACTCTCTCAATCACTTCAAACGGTCCAATAAAACGTGGACTTAGTTTGCCTTTCTTGCCAAATCTGATAACTTTCTTCCACGGGTATACTTTCAAAAACACTTTGTCACCAGCTTGATACTCAATCTCTTTTCTCTTCAAATTTGCATACGACTTTTGTCTGTCTGAAGCTGCTTTCAAGCAATCTCTGATGACTTTTACTTTCTCTTTTGTTTCCTTAACTAGATCAACCCCGTAAATCTGATTTTCCTTAAGCTCTGTCCAATAAAATGGTGTGCGACATTTACGTCCATACAAAGCTTCATAATGTGCCATCTTCAACTCGACTGATAACTATTATTGTAGGAAAACTATACTAATGGTAAATATTTTTCCCAACTACCTTGAAATTCCAGTACATAGCATCTAAGCATATCTTCAAGTACCTGAATAACTCTATCTGAATGACTGTCGGTTTGAGGATGGAAAGCTGTACTAAAACTCAACTTTGTGCCCAAAGCCTCCTGTAATTTCTTCCAAAACCGTGAAGTAAATCTTGGATCCCTGTCTGAAATGATCGATAATGGTACCCCGTGTAGTCTGACTATCTCTGAAATATACAACTCGGCCAACTTGTCAAGTGAATAATCCATACGAACTAGGATAAAATGAGCCGAATTCGTTAACTTATCAATTACAACTCATACTGCATCTTTTTTTCTCGGTGTCAACGGCAATCCTGTCACAAAATCCATAATAACTCGATCCCATTTCCACTCAGGGACTAACACAGGTTGCAATAAACCTGAAGGTACCTGATGTTCGGCCTTTACCTACTGACAGATCAAGCATCTAGAAACAAACTTTGAAATGTCCCTTTTCATTCCTACCCACCAGTACATTTTCTTCAAATCATTATACATCTTTGTACTACCTGGATGAATAGACAAAGAACTACTATGTGCTTCCTGTAAGATCTTTTGAATAAGCTCATCATTCTTCAGTACGCATACCCTGTCTCTGAACATCAAACAACCGTCAGAACTGATCTGAAAATCTGACTCTATATCCGACTCACACTGATCTCTTTTGGCTAACAACTCACTGTCATTTTTCTGAGCTTCACAAATTTCTTCAAGAAACATCGGTTTAGCTCTCAACTTAGCTAAGATAAAACCATCATCTGATAAGGCTAGACTAGTGTGCAAAGCTCTTAATGCAAACAAAGATTTCCTACTCAAAGCATCAGCAACAACGTTTGCCTTACCTGGGTGATAATCGATCACTAGCTCATAATCTTTAATTAACTCTAACCATCTTCTTTGCCTCAAATTCAAATCTTTTTGAGTCATCAAATATTTCAAACTTTTGTGATCAGTGAATATGTGGTACTTCTCACCGTACAAATGATGTCTCTAAATCTTCAGCGCAAAAATAGTGGCAGCTAGCTCTAAATCATGTGTTGGATAGTTCTTCTCATGTGGCTTTAGCTGTCTAGAGGCATAAGCAATTACCTTCCCCTCCTGCATAAGTACACAACCAAGTCTATTCATGGAAGCATCACTGTAAATCACAAACTCCTTACCTGGTTCTGGTTGTACTAAAACAGGAGATTTAGTCAACAATGCTTTTAACTTGTCAAAACTCTATTGACACTTCTCAGTCCATTCAAACTTGACATCATTTCACAGCAATCTTGTCAGCTGGGTAGCTATCATGGAAAATAGCTCTACAAATTGTCTATAATATCCGGCAAGACCAAGAAAACTTCTAACTTCTGATACATTTCTAGGAGGCTTTCAATCAACAATGGCTGAAATCTTGCTCGGATCAACCTTGATACCTTCACCGAGACAATATGTCCAAGAAAACCAACTTCGTAACGTAACTCACTTTTGCTGAACTTTGCATACAACTGATTATCTCTCAGAATCTGTAAAACTGTTCTCAAATGCTCTGCATGCTTAGTCTCATCATGAGAATAAATCAAGATATTATCAATGAACACAACTACAACCTTATCCAAGTACGGTCTGAAAATTCAGTTCATTAAGTCCATGAAAATGGCAGGAGCATTAGTTAAGCCAAATGGCATCACAAGGAACTCATAATGACCATACCTAGTCCGGAAAGCAGTCTTCAGGACATCTGACTCTCTAAATCGCAACTGATAGTATCCGGATCTCAAATCTATCTTGGAGAACACAGTGGTTCCTTTCAATTGATCAAACAGATCAGCAATTCTAGGCAATGGATACTTGTTCTTTACTGTTACCTTGTTAAGTTGTCGATAATCTATGCACAATCTCATTGATCTATCTTTCTTTTTCACAAATAACACTGGTGCACCCTATGGTGAACTACTGCGTCTTACAAAGCCTTTATCTGTTAATTCCTGCAACTGAGCTTTCAATTCTTTCAATTCCAATGGGGCCATTCTATAAGGAGTAATAGAAATGGACGCGGTACCTGGAATCAACTCAATACCAAACTCAACTTCTCTAACAGAAGGCAAACCTAGTAGTTTCTCCGGAAACACATTGGGAAACTCACATACCACAGCCACTGATTCAATTTTCAATTCTGGATCTTTAGTGTTCAACACAAAAGCAAGATAAGCTTCATACCCTTTTCTCAAACATTCTTGAGCAGACATAACAGAAATTATGGCAAATGAACTATCTGACTCTTCTGAATTAACCCGAAGAATTTCACCATTTTCACACTTTAACTCAATGAATTTTTTTCCACAATTCACTATCACATCATGTGTATTCAACCAATCCATACCAAGAATCACATCAAACTCATCAAATGGCAATAGCATGAGATCGGCCGGAAAACAGTAGCCTCTAATCATCAAAGGGCAATTTCTACATACTTTATCTACTAATACATGCTTGTCTAATGGATTCGTTACTTTAATCACAAATTCTATAGATTCTATAAGCATACTCATACTAGGTATCAATTTCATGCAAACATATGAATGGGTTGAACCCGAATCAATTAAAGCTATAACTCTAGTATCATGGAGAGGAAATGTACCCGTAATCACATCGGGGGAGGATGCCTCTTCGTGAGCGCGGATAGCATAAGTCCTCGCAGGTGCTCTAACATCTGGCCTCACTGCTAAATCTCTAGATGCACTTCTATTATTTGCCCCAGCTCCCAGATTTCTCAGTGGTCTGCCTTTGATAGGAGCTTTTCCTAATCTTACACTCGGTATTGCTTCCCTTTTAATCATCTCCGGACACTCCCGAATAAAATGGTCTGGTGCACCACATCAAAAACAACATGTCTCAGTTGCTCGATACTGACCTGGGTGACGTCGACCACATCGGGGACACTCTGGTCTATCAGGCTGAACACTGCCAACACTTGCAATCGAAGTGGTCTGAGCTTTCGGACTCATAAATCTTCTGCCTCTGTTTCGGCTAGAATATCCAGTTGAAAAATTAGATCTAGTGGAGAACTCTCTAGGCCTCTTGGATGTAGACTGAAATGACTTGCTCATTAGTCTTTTCTTCATGTCTTGCGTCTCAATTTCAACTTTTCCCTTTCTTTTTAACAGCTCCTCTGCCTTACAGGCTCTCTCAACTAGGATAACAAACTCTTTTATTTCTAGGACACCAACAGACAATCGGATATCATCATTAAGCCCATATTCAAATCTTTTGCACATAATAGCCTCTGTAGACACACACTCTCGAGCATAATTGCCGAGTCTAACAAACTTGCGCTCATATTCAGTCACTGTCATATTGCCCTGTTTCAGCTCTAGAAACTCTTTTCTTTTCTAGTCAACAAACCTCTGACTGATGTACTTTTTACAGAATTCCTCCTGAAAGAAGTCCCAAGTGACTCTCTCTTTCGGTACAACTAATACAAGTGTCTTCCACCAATGGTAGGCCGAATATCTAAGGAGTGATACAACACATTTCATACATTCCTCAGGTGTGCAGGATAACTCATCAAAGACTCTGATAGTATTCTCGAGCCAAAATTCTGCCTTTTCTGCATCATCAACTTTTGTAGCTCGAAACTCTTCGGCTCATTGTTTTCTTATTTTATCAACTGGTGGCTTTTCTTTTATAACCGTACCTGTGACTGGGGGAGCTACATGGGTGGTCTGATGATCATGAGGGGGTGGAGGTCTAACAGCTGGATTAGTTCGAACGAACTCGGCAAACCATTCATTCATAGCTTGGAAGAAGGCTTCTCGAGCCCCTCCTCCTTGACTAACTGTAACGGGCCTTACACTACTATTTGGTGGCACCGTCCCTTCTGTAGGAGCGGGCACGTTACTCTCTACATCATCTGCACCAGCTTGTTCGGGTTCCATAACTATAAAATGAAACATTTTAAAATCTTCAGGAGTCGTCACACTATCAACACATAAGTATGGCATTTATAGCTAGACTCTTACTCATACTAAATATTCTGAGAAATAACTAAACCTTTGCTCTGATACCAATAAATGTAATTCCCCGAACCTGAGACCGTCGCCAGAGTCGAGCACGAGGTGTTAACGGACTTAATTCATTAATTAAACAGCTCAAACAATTTATTTTAGAACTTCCAGACAAGTTGGCTAACTGTGTCACAGTCGCTTAAAAATTCATATCTTGAGTTATGAAACTAAAAATCAAATTCTGTAAATTTTTCCTAAAACTAGACTCATATATCTATCAACTAAATTTTTTCTAGGATTTTTGGTCTGCCCAACTAGTACAGTTTATTAGTTAAAGTCTTCCCTGTTTCAGGGTTCGACTACTCTGACCCCTATCTATTACAAATTAAATATCTCCCCGTACAGAGTTTCAATTATTATGACGTTTGTTTCTCATAAAAATAGACTCAATAATGAATCTGTACATATAAATAATGACATCTAATTATCTATTTACATTTTTTAGTGAATTTCCAAAGTCAGAATAGGGGATCCAGAAATTACTCTGGCCCTGTTTCACAAAAATTTAAGTATCTCATAAAATATAACTCATATACCTGTTTTGTTCCATCCATATGAAAATAGACTCATCAAGCTCTAATTATATATCTCATTCACTATCTAAATCCATTTCTACTATTTTTAGTGATTTTCCAAATTCACGTCATTATTACTGTCTGATACTGTTTTAAAGCTAATTTCACCTTTTTCATGATTTCCATGGAATAACTAGCATTTAGGCATGCATAACACAACATGTCCTTGATTAGCCATTCCAACAGCTAATCATTATCAAGCATTTACATACCATTCATCAGCCATATCATAAGATCATACACACAAAATGGCTACGATGCTATACATGCCATACTCAAAATGAAACGTCTAGCTATACCAAAATAATCCTCGTGATAGTGTGCCCGGACCTCCGACGTACTTTACGATCCCCGAGTTAGCTTGAAAAAACTATAAAATGAAGGAAAATATAGGGGGTAAGCATTATGCTTAGTAATTTTGCATGCAAATAAATAACAACATTCATAAGAATTATCTTACTACTTGGCATGATACTACTTAATGCAACTTCATTAATTGTCATAGACATATTTTGAACTTCTTCACTTACTCACTTACTTAAATACTTACTTACTTAATCAAATTTATTAATAAATTTTACTTACCTTTTTCCTTATCAAGCATACATGAACATTATGTACTTACTTTGCTCTTCTAGCATGAACTTGTCTTACCTTTTTAGTATAACTCGTCTTACCTTACCTTACCTTGATATTCGCTTTAAATTTTCCCGTTGAACCACTTGGAATACTAAGGATACACGGGTACCTTACCGTTGCCATGACTTGTCATGGTCTTACGTGGTATCCTTTTGAAACTTACCATTTCCATGTCTTGACATGGTCTTACATGGTATCCTTGCCTTATGAACTCACCAATGCCATGCATTGGCATGGTCTTACATGGGACCTTTGCCTTATAGTAACTTATCAATGCCATGCCTTGACATGGTCTTACATGATTTCCTTGCCTTAGAAACCTTACCAATTACCATGCCTCGGCATGGTCTTACATGGTATCCTTAAACCCTAAAGTCATGACATTTGTATCCTACACATTCCTAAGGTTCAATCGGGACTTTCTGAAATTACTTCTCCGTCAATTCATGCTTGAGTCTTCTCTGAATAATTTCATAAAATAAATATACACATGCTGGAAATTAACAAAATTAACATAAAATAATAGAATATTTCATTTATTTACCGCAAACTTACCTCGAAACAAAATACGATCAACTATATCGATTTAGTCCACTATCTTTTTCTTTCCTCGGTCTAACTCCAGATTTTGTTCTTCTTGATCTATAATAAAAAAATTTAGATTATTTAATACTCACATTTATTAAAACAGTCCTTGACCCAAACTTTGGCAAAATTACACTTTTACCCCTAAACTTTTACATATTTACACTTTTTCCCCAAGGCTCGGAATTTAAACTTCATCCTATTTTCTTATGTTTTATGACATGCTGATCATTTTTCCCTTCTATGACAACATCAAATTCTCACTCTAACATGTACTTATGATACTAGGTACTTTTACCGATTAAGCCATTTTACTCGTTTTCACTTAAAACCGAGTAGCACAAGTTGTCTAACATAATTTAAAACCCCATATTCTATCATAAAACACCAAAATACACAAATTTCACCTATGGGTATTTTTCCAAATATGAACCCTAGGTTGAATTATTGCTAGAATAAGCTTAATTAAGTTACCGGGACTCCAAAAACGTAAAGAACATTAAAAACGGGGCTTGGAATCACTTACTATGGAGCTTGGAAGCTTGGAAAAAACCCTAGATATGGAGAAACCTTGAAATTTAGGCCTAAAGAAGAAGATGGACAAAAATTGGGTTTTAATTTTGTTTTTAATTCATTTTAATAACTAAATAACCAAAATGCCCTTAATTAAAAACTATGGTGTTTTATTTTCCTTTAGGTATTTTTATCCAAACTAGTATAATGTTCTAATTACTATCCAAGGACCTCCACTTTAAAAACCCATTACTCACAAGTACTTAATACCTTTGTGAACTAGAACACACATTTTACAACTTTTGCAATACAGTCCTAAATATCAAACTGGACCCTCTATCGATAAAATTTCTAAAAAAAATTTTCACACAATCATGCAATCATGCCATAGACCTTAAAATGATAATAAAATAAATTTTTCTACCTCGAATTTGTGGTTTCGCAACCACTGTTCCGTTTAGGCCCTATTTCGGGATGTTACATTTTTCATGTTAAGTTATCATAGTACTATGCATTTGTTATTTTCTTTTCATCTCTTTATCACTCACATTTCATATCTAGAGTAGTTATTATCTTTTCATGTTGAAGTACTTCCTCATTGCATGATTTATCTGCTACATTTTATTAGTTTAAAGTGAAAATACTCATGACTTTTGGGTTGATCTTCTCCATCAATAAAATGCACTAACATATAATTATTTGCCCTTTTTTTTTTTCTTAGGAAACTCATACTATTGTTAGGCTAATGGTACACCATAAAATTATTTTTGATTAAGTTTGCTAGTAGTTGTGACTGAGATTATTTGTTCTAATTTATGACTTCAGCCTTTTTGGATTTGCTTTTGTATTACCTTGAACATTCCTCACGACGAAATAATGGTTTTGCTTACAGGTATACAATGTCGTCTTCATGAGGAAAGAAAATCGTTGTCCCTGCTTCAAAGAAAAGGAAGGGAGCATAATCTTCCTCGGGTCCCACCGCAGATGCAACACCTATCTTTCATATTTCACCGTCAAACAATAAAAATCACTCACTCTCATCAATGGCATAACTCAAAATATTTATCAAAATTAAAAATTTAAACATGGGTTTTGTAGTACTCGAAGCAACGATCTCAAAAACGTAAAAATTATCAAAAACCGACTAAAAACGAACCTTGAATTTGAACCTGGGAGATGGCCGAACCTAGTTTCTTCTCTTTTTTTTTTTCTTCTTTTGTTTATATTCGTCTATGGTGATATTATAAGAGCACTTAAGCTTATTTTATTTTATAACATATATTATATAAATTAAAGGTTGGCTTCCTAAATTACCCTTTTTTAAAATTAACAACTAAAGCTTATAAGCCAACGACATATTCGTCCATGTCACATGCACATGGTTTCTAACTCATAACTTATATTATATACATTTTATTACTATAACATATATATATTATACATATTAAATAAAAATATACATTCAACTTATCTAATGCCGTCCACTAACATATATATAGAAAAAAAAATTGGACTTTTTCATCATGAGTGCTTCCATTTAAGAAGCCATTACCAAAACAGTCCTTACAATTAAAACTAGCTAATTTTCAATTTATGCGATTAGGTCCTTTTATTTAATCGGATACCCAAACGATAAAATTAAATTATAAAAATTTCACAGATGTAAATTCACACAAAATAAACACGGAAAATAATTTAAAAATATTTTTTGACTTGGATTTGTGGTCCAGAAACCACCATTCCGATTAGGGTCTAAATCGGGCTGTTGCAACTCTCCCCCTTAGGGATTTTCATCCCCGAAAATCTTACCGGTGAATATCTTCTAGCTCCCATGTTGCTTCCTCAACTCCATGTTTATGCCACAATACTTTAACTAACGAAATCTTTTTATTCCGTAAATCTTTAGTCTCACGAGTCAAAATGCAAATCGATTCTTCTTCGTAAGTCATATCAGGCTGAATTTCAATCTCAGACGGGCTAACCACATGTGAAGGATCAGATCGATACCTCTGAAGCACTGAAACATGGAATACATTGTGTATCTTTTCCAACTCAGGTGGCAACAGCAATCTGTAAGCAGCTGGTCCAATACGCTCTATAATTTCATACGGCCCAATAAATCTCGAACTCAATTTGCCTTTACGACCAAATCTGAGTATTTTCTTCCACGGTGAAACTTTCAAGAAAACTTTGTCTCCAATCTGAAACTCTATATCTTTACGTTTCAAGTCCGCATAAGATTTTTGACGATCCGATGCTACTTTCAAACTTTCACAGATCACTTTCACTTTCTGTTCAGTTTCTCTGATCAAGTCAACGCCATGTATCTTATTTTCACTGAGCTTAGTCCAGTACAATGGCGTACGGCATTTACGACCATATAAAGCTTCATAAGGTGCCATTTTGATACTTGATTGATAACTGTTATTATATGCAAATTCAATCAGAGGCAGGTATCATTCCCACGTACCTTCGAACTTGAGAATGCAACACCTCAACATATCCCCAAGTATCTGAATGATTCACTCAGACTGGCCATCTATTTGCAGATAGAAAGCAGTACTGAAATGTAATTTCGTACCTAGTGCATCTTGCAGTTTCTTCCAAAACCGCGATGTAAACCTCGGATCTCTATCCAAAACAATGGATACAGGCACACCATATAATCTTACAATCTGAGAAACGTACAATTCAACCAGCTTATCAAGTGAGTAATCTGTACGTATCGAAACAAAATGAGCCGATTTAGTCAATCTATCAACAACAACCCAGATTGCACCCTTTTTGCTTGGTATCAACGGTAGACCAGATACAAAATCCATAGTAACTTTGTCCCACTTCCATTCTGGTATCATAATCGGCTGAAGTAACCCTGAAGGTACCTGATGTTCAGCTTTTACCTGTTGATAGACTAAACATCTCATAACAAAGTCAGAGATGTCCTGCTTTATACCATGCCACCAGTAAAGCTGTTTCACATCATTATACATCTTTATACTACCTGGATGAACAGATAACCGACTACTATGAGCTTTATTCAAAATCATCTGAATCAACTCTGAATTCCTCGAAACACATATTCGATCCTTGAATCTCAAACAGTCATCCGCATCAACCCCGAACTCTGAATTAACATCCGTCTCACACTGAGCTCGTTTTGCGATCAATTCATTATCAGTCTTTTGGGCATCATATATTTGTTGAACAAATGACGGTCTAGCTTTCAATTCAACTACTATCAAACCATCATCTGACATAGCTATATGTGTATTCATTGCTTCCAAAGCAACCAGTGACTTTCGGCTTAAAGCATCAGCAACAACGTTAGCCTTTCCTGGGTGATAGTCAATCACAAGCTCGTAGTCTTTTAGCAATTCTAACCATCGACGTTGTCTCAAATTCAGATCTTTCTGAGACATCAAATATTTCAGGCGTTTATGATCAGAATAAATATGACACTTCTCACCAAACAGATAGTGACGCCAAATTTTCAATGCGAACACAATGGTTTCCAGTTCCAAGTCATGTGTCGGATAGTTTCTTTTATGTGGCTTTAACTGTCTCGAGGCATAAGCTATCACTCTACCTTCCTGCATCAAAACACAGCCCAAACCATTTAATGATGCATCACTATAAATAACAAATTCTTTACCTGATTCTGGCTGAACTAGCACTGGAGCTTCAGTCAAAAGGGCTTTCAACTGATCAAAACTTTTCTGACACTTCTTTGACCACTCGAACTTAACATCTTTCCACAGTAATTTTATCATCGGAGCTGCAATCATAGAGAAACCTTTTATGAAGAGTCTGTAATAACCAGTAAGTCCCAGGAAGCTTCAAATTTCAGAAACATTCTTCGAAGGTTTCCAATCCAGTATAACTGATATTTTGCTCGGATCAACCCGAATACCTAATGGTGATACAACGTGACCCAGAAAACTGACTTCACTTAACCAGAACTCACATTTACTGAATTTCGCATATAACCGCTTATCTCGCAATGTCTGCAACACAAGTCTCAAATGTTCGGCATGTTCAACTTCATCACGGGAGTAGATTAAAATGTCATCAATAAACACAACCACAAACTGATCCAGATGCGGTCTAAAGATCCGATTCATCAAATCCATAAAAATAGCATGTGCATTAATGAGTCCAAATGGCATAACCAAAAATTCATAGTATCCGTACCTCGTTCTGAAAGTAGTCTTTGGCACATCCAAATCTTTAACTCGCAACTGATAGTAGCCTGATCTCAAATCTATCTTCGAAAATACTGTAGCCCCTATCAGTTGCTCAAACAGATCATCAATCTCTGGCAATAGATACTTTTTCTTTATAGTCACCTTATTAAGCTGTCTGTAATCGATGTACATTCTTATAGTCCCATCTTTATTTTTCACAAACAACACAGGTGCACCCCACAGAGAGAAACTCGGTCGCGCGAAACCTTTATCTGTCAATTCTTACAACTGAGTTTTCAATTCCTTTAATTCTGTAGGTGTCATTCTGTACGGAGCTATGGATATCGGAGTCGTCCCAGGTATTAACTCAATACCAAATTCTACTTTTCGAATAGGCGGCAAACCCAGTAATTCTTCTGGAAACACATCCGGATACTCGCATACAACAAGTACTGATTCAATGTTTCTTTCAACCACTTTACTATCGAGCACATAAGCTAAATAGGCTTCACACCCTTTTCTCACATATTTCTGAGCTAGCATCGAAGATATCACTGCTAGTAAACCATACAAATCACTAGATTCAATCCGGATAACTTCATCATTCTGGCTCCGTAGATCAATGGTCTTTCTTTTGCAATTCACAACAGCATCATGTAAATTTAGCCAATCTATTCCCAGAATTATATCGAACTCATCAAATGGCAGCAACATCAAATTAGCCAGAAAGTACAGATCTCGAACCATGAAAGGACAATTCTTACACACTTTATCAACCATAACACACCGGCCCAAGGGGTTTGACACTCTAATCAAAAACTCAGTAGACTTAATAGATAGAGTCTTGCTGAATACTAATGTCTCACACACATAAGAATGAGTAGAACCAAGATCAATCGATGCAAGTACATTAGTATCATAGAGAGTAAATGTACTAGTAAAAACATTCGGGGATGAAGCCTCCTCCTATGCACGTATAGCATAGGCTCTGGCAGTGCGCGAGCCTCAGATCTGATTTTCATATCTTCAGTCCCTCTCTGACTACCACTCGTATTACCAGCATTTCTGGGTGGCCTACCTCAGGCTACAGTGTTACCCGATCTCGTATTCTGTACTGGATTTTCTTCAACTAACATTGGACAATCTCGAATGTAATGATCTGTCGATCCAAATTTAAAACAGCCCCGATCATGCAACCTGCAACTGTCGGGGTGTCGTTTACCATAGTGTTTACACTCGGGCTGATTGGATCTGACATTACCCACACTCGCTATTGAGGTAGCTCTCGAACTCATCGGTGGTCTATTCTGATTCGGTCAGGAGTAACCTGAAGTGGCTTTAGAACAACTAAAATCATCTCGAAACTTCTTTGGTGTCGACTGAACTAACTTGCTGAATGATCTCTTACGCAAGTCCCTAGCTTCAAAATTAGCTTTTTTTTTCTCTTTCCTGAGTTCCTCAACTTTACAGGCTTGCTCAACAAGTACCACAAATTCTTTTATCTCAAGTATGCCAACCAATAGCTTAATGGCCTTAGTACAAACACACTCCCGGACATACCGACTGAGTCTCACAAATTTTCGCTTGTATTCTATCACAATCATTTGACCCTGTTTCAGCTCTAGAAATTCTTTACGCTTCTGGTCAATAAATCTTTGACTGATATATTTCTTACAGAACTCAGTCTAAAAGAATTCCTAAGTCACCTACTCTCTCGGAACTACTGATACTAGGGTATTCCACCAGTGGTATGCTGTGTCTCGAAGTAGGGATATAGCACATTTCAAACATTCATCAAGAGTACAGAACAGCTCATCAAACACACTGATGGTATTATCAAGCCAAAACTCAAATTTCGCCGGTGTCATCTTCATCGATGGCTTTAAACTCTTCATTACGTTTTCTAATTTTATCAACAGGTGGTCTACTCAATCGTAACGGATCACTTCCTTGAGGTATAGCAGGGATCGAAGATGGATTAGTCGGGGGTGGAGGTTGTTGTGCAACCGGGTTAGTCTGGATATATTGGGTGAACCAGTCATTCATCAATTGATAAAAGGCATGTTTAGCCTCACTTCCTGGATTACTCGAAGTCGGTCGAGAATCAGCCTGCGCTGTCCCTTGCGCGGGAGCAGGCGCTACACTCTCGACATCATCAGCTACAGCTCTATCGGGATCCGATTACTATATGAAAACACATTTCAAATGTCAGAAGTCATCACACTATCACAGTATATAATTATGGCATGTATAGTTAAACTCATACACGCTACGTAGTCCTAGAACCAACTAAACCGTAGCTCTGATACTAATAAAATTGTAACACCTATCTTTCATATTTCACCATCAAACAATAAAAATCACAAGCTCTCATCAATGACATAACTCAAAATATTCATCAAAATTAAAAATTTAAACATGGGTTTTGTAGTACTCGAAGCAACGATCTCAAAAACATAAAAATTATCAAAAACTGACTAAAAACAAACCTTGAATTTGAACTTGGGAGATGGCCGAACCTAGTTTCTTCTCTCTTTTTTTCTTCTTTTGTTTATATTCGGCTATGGTGATATTATAAAGCACTTAAGCTTATTTTATTTTATAACATATATTATATAAATTAAAGGTTGGCTTCCTAAATTACCCTTTTTAAAATTAACAACTAAAGCTTATAAGCCAAGGACATATTCGTCCATGTCACATGCATATGGTTTCTAACTCATAACTTATATTATATACATATAATTATATACATTTCATTATTATAACATATATATTATACATATTAAACAAAAATATACATTCAACTTAGCTAATACCGTCCACTAACATAGATATAGAAAAAAAAATTGGACTTTTTGCATCATGAGTGCTTCCATTTAAGAAGCCATTACCAAAACATTCCTTACAATTAAAACTAGCTAATTTTCAATTTATGCGATTAGGTCCTTTCATTTAATCGGATACCCAAACGATAAAATTAAATCACGAAAATTTCACAGATGTAAATTCAAAAAAAATAAACACAAAAAATAATTTAAAAATATTTTCCTGACTTGGATTCATGATCCCGAAACCACCATTCCGATTAGGGTCTAAATCGGGCTGTTACAGTGGAAATTCGCCACCCTTTCTTGTAAATCCCTATTGGGCCCCAAGAAGAACTTTTCCAAATACTCTGGGCCCGACCTTTAATTGTAGGCCGCTGCATCGACTGGGCTGCAGTAGAACAAGTTCAGTTGACTGATACGATTCGGGCCCTCCTAACCACCGACCCTTGAGAGCTTTTCTTTGGGATCATCAAGCCGACGTATCTCGAGCTCACAATGGAATTATGCTCCACATTTCATCTTCAGACTGTCATGATGAACTACGATGATCCCGGCATGGTGCAATTTTGCCTAGGCGGATTAGTCCGCCAGCTCAGCGTCCCAGAATTTGGTACAGCACTGGGTTTATATACGGAGGAGTTCAAAGAGGAGAATGACTTAGATACTCCCAACTTCCATATCCATCGTTCTCCTTCACGGTGCTGAGACGCACTACTACCAGGCGCAGCCACCTACAATCGTAGCCGCTCTAAGGCATCGGCTCTTCCTCTATCTTTAAGGTACCTACACGCCATTTTGGCCCATACGATAACAGGAAGGCGAGAGAGCACTGGCGTCGTCAATACTCACGACGCCTACTTTCTATGGTGTATGTCGCACGGGCACGTCATTGACCTTGCCTATTTTATTGCCCTCGCCATTCAACACAGACGGAGCGGCATAGGAAGGGGGTCATCTCCATTGGCCCTTATGTGATGCGTTTGACTCGACACTTTAGGCTCCTCAGCATCGCAGCCCAAGAATCATCCTTGATCATCATTGGCCAGATGTCTCCACAAGGCATCTCGAGCATGCTTAGCATGACGATGATCGAAAAGCGCCGAGGAACCTACCCTCCTCAATATCGTCTCGTCCAATCAACCGAGGAGGAGGCCCCCGAGGACATTACTGATGATGTCCCCCCACAGCATGAGGACCCACCGTTTCAGCCACCACCACCCTCTCATCCAGTTCATGCGGCTGCTTCATATACTGACATTTCTGAGCGCCTCACTCGATTCGAGCAGTAGTGTTTTCAACGATTTGACAACATTGATGCTACTCTACAGCAGATTTGTCAGCACCTCCACATCTCATCGCCACCCCCACCTCGCGAACCATTTAGCGGTGAAGATGTTTAAAAACTTTTATTTATTATTTTCTATTTTTACTTTTATTTTATTTTAAGACTACTTTTTATTTTTCTTTCACCTTATTTTTATTAGGACTTATAATTATTATTTTACAATTTTTAATTTTGGTTAATTCCTATTGAGTACTTACCTTTCCTTATATATTTCCTAAAAAATTTCCTGATTCTATCACAGTTATAAAGAGCTCCACAGCTCACTATTACCCAGGAACTCGAAACTCCACTGGAAAAGGTTCTCCACGACTGCCATGTCCTGCTCGGCCACGATCATACCTAACTTCAGATATAATATTCTTTTGGCGCAGGACTTATGGACTAATGAACCTCTACCACCACTGGAGTATCCTCCTCCACCCTCACGCCGATTATTCTCTAAAACTCCAGTTCAAGGAAATTCACTCATCACTCGGGAAGTTTCACTCCTCTCCCTATCTTATTTTTATATTCTTATATTTATCTTTGTACATTGAGGGTAATGTACATCTTAAGTGTAGGGGAATATTCATTTTATTATCAGAAAAATCCCTGAATGACTGCCTTGTTCTCTTGAAAAGCTCTCATATTATAGCTAGGATAAATTTTGATTGATTTATAATTCTTATTGATATATCTTGAATTAAAACATAGGCATTTATGCATTGATTGTTTAAACTTTAAGACATTAGAGAACCAAGCACGATAAGTTGATTTTTAAGAATTTAAAATTTTAGATTGTTTCCCCAAAGTTTAGGTATTACTTTGAGTTGGAATTTACAAGTTTTAAACAATAAAAATCCATAATTTTTGTGAGATTTTTGAGTCTTTTAAGCATCTATTAATTCTTTCATGCTCACTTTTATTATTGCTTTGAGTCCGTCAGTATTGAACTATTATTCTAGAACTTGCTTGATTATGCATGTCAAGACCACACCATTTGATTTGATATGTCAAAATGATTAAGGCACTTAGGATTAACCCACTCATGCCATGAAAAGCCCACATCCAAAATTAACCCCTAGTGAACCCCTTTGAGCCTAACAACCCTTTTTTTTTTGTATTACCCTTAATATTAACCCTTAACCCATTATTGTTAAAATCCCCTAAATTAAATTTGATCCCTATTTTTGTCGAGATTTGAATTGAAATAGTTGTTTAGCTATGTCTTGTTCTTAGTAGTTAGTCTATGTTATTGGACTTGTAATTAAAAAAAAAAACATGTATACATATTAGTAGTAGTAATCTTCTGAGCTAAAGAAGTTAAATTCCATATTCTGAGAAAAGCTCTATTGTACGCAATTGATGACCAGCTATTTTTCTAGTTAGGCAATTTTTCAATTCAATCTCGATCCTAACCTTTTCTTTCAACTTGAGACCACACCCCCTAACCAAGCCTCGTTACAACCCTCTAAAGACCTTTTGATTGATGTATCATCTCAATTTATAGTGGTGGAGATTTGATTTTCATGCAAGCCTATGGTAATAATTTTTCATTATTGACTATTGAGTGCTTCATTTATTGTTCTTAAACACCTCGAGTGATTTAAGTGAATCTTTAGTGACGATGTGAAACTCTGTGATATTCTGAATCAAAGGTAATTACTTAGATGAGGGGAGACACCTATGTTTGCATGATCAAATACTCAACTTGGAATGTTTGAAACTTTTATGTTCTTTTAGTTTAATTCTCAATGTATGATTACCTGTGGATTATTTTGAGATATTTTTGATAGAGATTATAAGTTGAGAAAGCTTTATTTTGATTATGAGTAAGACAAGCAAATGCTTAAGTGTGGGGGTATTTGATAAACCGCAATTTATACATATTTTTACCCCATGCTTAACGCATTTTATGGATGATTTTTCCTTAGAATTGGTGAATTCGATGCTCCTAATGCCTTAATTTCATGTTTTATACTTAGGTGAGCATAGAAGAGCGAAAGGAACGAGAAACGAGCTAGAAAATGAGAAAATAGGTCAAAGTACAAAATCAACACGGCCTGGACTTCCTTACATGGGCAGACCACACGGTCGTGTCAATTTGGCAGAATGGAAGAAATCGCACACGGGCGTGTCACATAGGCGTGTCCCTTTCGAGCCTAAGTTGAGTCCAATTCGGAAAAGGCTAATTTTGAGGGCTTTTAGGCATTCTAAAGCCTATAAATACACCCTAGAGGAAGAGGAAAGGGGACACGGAGAGAAGGAGGCAGGGAACTGCTCAAGGGAAGCTGATTGATCCATCTCAGAAGCCGGAGTCATCATCAAGACTGAAGATCTCCCTTCAATTTCCCTTCAGGAGTTTTGGGTTTTCTTTATGTTTTGTATTCATTATTCTTCTGAGATATTTTCCTTTTTAGTTATGAACTAAATCCCCTAAATACCTAAGAGGAATGAAACCTAAGACGAATCTTGTTACTATTTTCTGAATTATATGATAAATATTTAACTTGTTCTTAATTATATGTTCTTAATTTTTGTTTTGATATCCCAGGATACTGATCCAAGATAAGCTTTTATTCAGAGGGTGACAAGATTGTGCCGGATTAGGGTAAAACCTAATAAGGGGATCCATAGATCGAGTTAATGCAACCCTAGGGTGTTAATTAGAGAAAAGTCTCAATTATTCAATCTAGGGATTAGACGTTATTAGTCCTGAATAGGGATAATAACATAACTTAGGGCTCTCTACG
The DNA here is from genome assembly GCF_025698485.1 of Gossypium arboreum. Taxonomy (NCBI): domain Eukaryota; kingdom Viridiplantae; phylum Streptophyta; class Magnoliopsida; order Malvales; family Malvaceae; genus Gossypium; species Gossypium arboreum. Next base: position 109,742,243 of record NC_069070.1, on the reverse strand, counting down.
GGACAAGTTAAATGAATAAATCGTCCGATTTGGAGCCAGAATAACAAGTAAAGTCTAGGTGGATTTTTTCTTAGGTATTGCCTTAATTCAATCATTTTCCAAAAGTAATCCCCCAATTCTAATTTCTGTGAATTCTTTGTTTAGATAATTAGTTAGTTAAAACAAAACCCTTTTTTTTTTTAAGTTGGATAATAAAAAGACAGTCATTACTAGTACTTTTAGTTCTTTTGGGTTCGACAATCTGGTCTTGCTAAAACTATACTACTGTTCAATAGGTACACTTGCCTACATCATGATAATAGTTAGTTTCAAGAATGATTCTTTATAAATATTTAAAACCTGTTACACGAAAATCGTGATCAGAAATTGTGCTCGATTTGGGATTGGTTGGCATTTGTATGAAAATAGGTAGGTAAGGGTAGCAATGAGGCTTGGTAAATAGCCTTATATTGTCCACACGGGTAGACACACGAGCATGTGTCTATCACACACGGCCTACCCCATGGGCGTGTAGTCTGGTCGTGTGTCCCCTGCACGTAAAAATTTCAAGTCAGTATGTATGGTATTAAACACACGGGCAGAGACACGATCGTGTGTCTCAGCCGTGTGGAGGACATAGCCCAGCACACGAGCGTGTGCCTTGGCCGTATAACATTATGAGCATGCTGACGTCAGAAACAGAATGTCCATGTTTTTGCACACGGGCTAGGACACCGGAGTGTCGTGGCTATGTGAGAGACACGGGCTAATGACACAGGCGTGTGTCTGGCCGTGTGAAAACCCCTGTAGGTGTGAATTAGAAATTAATTCCACACGGGCTATCAGCACGACCATATCAAAATGGTCACACGGGCGTGTTACTCTTCCACACGGGCGTGTGCCCTGTTTTAAAGGCAAATTGCTTAAGGTTGGTTTAGGGACTCTGGATGGTTCCGAATAGTTTTCAATGATTGATTTGGGGCTCATAGGCCCATAATAAGAAGTTTAAGGTAGATATTGAAAAAGTTTTAAGTTTGGATCGAGTCTCAGTGACTTGAGATTGGTTGTACGCATAAGATCAAGTTAGGTAATGCCTTGTACTCCTCCCCAGCGTAGGTTGCAGGTATATGGTGTTACACAATCTAACAGCATATATTTATTTTTCATCATCAAACACAAAAATCATCAAGCTATCAATAGTGGCAAATGTCAAATTCATCATCAATTCTAAAAATCAAAGCATGGGCTAGCTAAAACACGAAACAACGATCTCAAAAACGTAAAAATTATCAAAAACCAATCAACTAACACACCTTAACCAAATATAGCAATGGCCGAACCTAGCTTACTTTTTTCTTTCTTTTTCCTTTGATTTTCGGATAGGAATGTTAAAAGATGATAGGAAATTTGATTTTTTTTTATTAATATTTACTTAATAACTAATTTACAAAATTAACCCTAATTAAAATCCACCATATTCCATCTTATTATGCCCATTTATGTCAATTTCCACTTTCAATGGTCTAATTACAACATAAGGACCTTTCATTTAATAAGCCATAACAAATAGGCACATTTAACATATAGCAAGTCACTTTTTGCATTTTACGCGATTAAGTCCTTTTATAAAATCGATCACACAAACGATAAAAATTTTCACACAAAATTTTCACACAAGTCACATATCATGCTGTAAATATAGAAAAAATATTAAAATATTTTTCTGACTCGGATTTGTGGTCCTAAAACCACTGTTCCGACTAGAGTCTAAACCGGGCTGTTACAAATATAATTGGTTATAAATTTAGCTTAAAACAAACTACTATTTAACAAAACAAAATTTAAAATATTTCTCACAAAACGCACCCACAAGGACTCAAACCTAGATCCTTAAGTTACTCTAACACTCACTCAACCATCAGACCAGCAGGCCCATTCTATCCTTAAAAGCGTAACTAAACATAATAGCTCAACCTTCTCATTGACCCTAACCATAAAACTCAAAACTTCTAACCTCAAAATCTAGGGTGTTACATAGAGTGTTATAATTACAAGAACACTCTCAATGGGATCTACCTATGTGAGTGGAAGTGTAGCTGCTTCTAAGAGCTGAAAGGTTTGACTCTAACAACACTTATGAAAAGAGGTTACAGACACATGGTCATAATAGTGTCCATAGATATCATGCATTGACTAGTTTTGAAATCATTATGTGAGATGTGTTTAGTTAATCAAATGGAATAGCAAGTTTAAAACATACTTTACCATGCAATTTTGAGTAACATTAACATATTTTCACTAAGTGAAAATTCAATCATAAAACACCTTCATTTATGCAATCGATTTTCAAAATTATCAAAATCTAAAGTATTTTTAAAAAGGGGGGAATGTTGGAACATTTTCAAAATATTTATAATATTTCAATAGTTATAATTGAAAAGTTATAAGTGGTTCAAAAGTTATGTCACTTGGTTATTAACCAATAGTTGTCACTATTCTTAATAAGAAGTTATGTCTCTTGTTACCGAGAGTTATGCCACTTAATATTAATAAAGAGTCATAATTATTCAAGTAGATATCTATTGAATAATTATTTTTATTACTAAAAGATGTGACTATCTATTTGGATAGATATATCATTATGAATAAACATGAGACCTCCTATAAAATATGCAACGCCCCAAAATTCTTATTTTTGAATTGTTAAATTATATCAAGTAAATTAATTCTAATTTAGTGGTTAAGTGTAGTGTTTGTGTCCGTGAGATTTGAGTTAGATTCATTTCCCTAATTTTTCTTTTTTTGTTATTCTTGTCTCAACCCTTGTCATAGCTCTTTTGGCTAAATTTTAATTTCTGAGAAGTTGTTGACAAGAATGAGCCTACTGGTTCAGTGATAAAGTTTTAATTTACCTAAAGATTTTGTGCTCGATTCTTGTGTAAGGAAAGTGATAAATATTTTCGCTATTCCCTGCCTGTGCTGCTCATGTGTTTGAAAGCGAGTTGATTTTGGGTTTTGAGAATCTAATAGTGGTAACTAACATATTTTGTGGTTGGTTTTTCTTCTAAAAAATAATAGATAATAAATTATTCTTTTTAGAGAATCCCCAAAACACTCCTTTAAGTGCCTATTCTTTCCCTCTTTCATCTTTTTCTATCCCAAGTTTTTTCTTCTCTCTCTTTTACGTTTCCTTCTTTCTTTCTTTTTTTCTTTTTTTACTTTCTCTTTTCTTTTCCACTTTTGATACTGAAATTTCCTTTGGCCGTTTTCTTTTCATTTCCTTCTTTCTTCTCTATTGTTAGCTATTCTGTACAATTGTTCTCTTTCGATATCGTTGTTGGTTGTGTGTGGTAAGATTGTCGATTTAATATTCATATTTAGTTAATGGAATTTTCACGTTCTTAGATTATGATTTTCTATTTTGTGTGACAATAGTTTTAATTGTTTGAAATCCTTAATTTAGGTGAAGATTTGGTAGTGACTTATCTTTCAAAAAATCAAGAATGTTAGAAATTATTCTTTCATTGGAGTAAGTGACTGAGTTTTAGTGTTGTGGTCATATATTGTAATCAAGTAAGGGCCGATTTTGTTTCGGGTTTGATGTGTTTGTGCTAAACAACTTATTTGGGTGTCGTTCTAGGTTTTGCAGTCAACATATTGTGTCGACATCAAAAAATAGTCAAGTGTGTGTCAAACTCGTAAAAATAGTGAACGGTGTAAAGTCAAAAACAACACTGTCGATGTCATATAACTGTGTGGACCACACAGGCGTGTGGGCCCATTTTTAGTGAAATTTAGTTAGGGTTGTGTTTGAAGTGTGTTTCAAGGTTAGCTATATCATAGGTTCTGTTATGTGATATGTATTATTTTGATATATGAAATATGTGGTATTTCTATTGTATGTGTAACATCTAAAAGCATGTCTGTAATATAAATTTTGCATCTGATCTGTAAATCTAAGAATTCTGTTAGCATGGTTCTAATCTATTAAAGCATGATTCATTTGTGAGCATCTAAGTATGTGTTATGTTTTAACACGTGCATTGGGGTAAGGTTATTATGTGACAGAGAAAGTGTTGGCAGTTTAACGATCTACCCTATCTAGTGGTTTAACCACATATCTGTTCTGGCAACTTGACTACAATGTTGGTGGTTTGACCATGATTATTTGATTCTGATGGATTATTGCATTATTTCTGGCAGCCTTGACTGCATATTTCTATACAGTGACATATGATCACTTATTTGGTGCGCAGGGTTGGATGGGTATTTATTACCTTAAATAGTGTGTAGGGATGGACGGAGATGGTGTGTAACGGATAAGGGTAGGATTTGTATTTGATATGTGAAATATGTTGCATTGCATGATATGTTATGCCATCAGTATCTGATTTACCTATTATGTTGCATTGCATGAAATTGTCATGCCATCTGTGTCTGTTCAGTTATGGAATTATGTTTGACTGTCTAATATCTGTTATTTGCATGAGGGCTGAGTTGTAAACTGAGCTTTGTTAGCTCACCCTATATTTTTATCTTTTCAAGTAATCAGCAAACTTAGGACTGGGCGGTGTACGGGAGCTCGGATTGGATTCTCAATTAATAAAATGAGTCGGTTTATGTTTTTAAATTTAACTTTAAACTTCTGGAATGTTTAAATATTTTGGACTTTATTTTCGGTTTTTATTGGGTTTTCTATTGGATTGTGCTTTTGATAAATTGCAAAATTATTCATTTTCATATTTTGAAATCGTGCTTTACAAATAATCAACTCTGAACCAAATTAACTATTTTTCTACTAAGTAAATAATACCTAGGCGTATTTCTTGAAAATTGCAAGAGATTTGTCAAAATTAACATTTTTCAAAAAAACACACTTTTTAGTTCAAAATCTGGAATTTAAAACAAATTTTTGTAATTCCTCAAGATTCAGTCGAACATATAGGCTAGATTTGGGGTGCTACAAAATAAGAATAGAACTTCATTTGTATGATACACTAAAAACAAATCAAAATGTTTCAATCTATTCTCTTCCATCTTCTAGTATTACTAGATTGTTATATAGAAATTGGTATTCTTGCTATTCTCCTCAATGCTCAGTGCATTGTTACTGTCAATGTAAAACGTAGACAGTCATTAGGATTCATTGTATCATAAATGTTCATTTGCCAGTAACTATTTCATACCATAATATAGGTGGGGCGAATAGAACCTTAAAAAAAGTGACATTGATACACGCTTTGAAGTTTTTATTAATTTCTCGTAAGTTTATTTTTATTTTCACACACCAATAATTTGTATTTCACTTAAGCTTCAAAATCAAGCAAACGAATACTTCATAACCAAAATTACTAGCTTATCACAATATAAGTATTCAAAATTCAGGAAATTTAGACATAGGTGCATTGAAACTTAAATCACTTCTCACTTCCCTCGACTTGACTACTTGACCGAAAATAAGTACAGAACTCTAAATTTGCTCCTCCTCCTAACTTAATTAGACCTCAAGAGAATTGATTTAGAAGCTCCTAGATAAAAAAATATAACTTCTTGAAGCAAATTCACACTTGAAGCTTGAATTTTACCCTAAGTCTTTCTCGCGACATGAAAGAAGAAAGACTAGTGAAATTTCTATGTTTTTCATCCCTTTTTGGCCGAGCGAATATGGAGGAAGGTTTGAGAAGCTTCCTCTACTAACATAATCCTATTTCCCTTGATTAATTTAATCCTTTAATCTATAATCATAACTCATCCAATGGTTATAATCCCATTCGAGATGGATTAGTGGAGATCAAAGGATATTATTATTCCTTCCCACTAAGCTAAAACAAATATTGGCAATATTACACCAAAGGCCTTGGCTATTCTCTGTTAAAATCCATCCGACAAATCCTCTTTTAAAAATAAAATTTTGCTTATTCACTCTTTTAATACAACACTTCCTAAGCTCCCACAAATTATTCTATACCTCGAGTACACATCTCATAATTTCACACGCTTAGGTGTTCCAATTGATCAATTGTTACGATTGTTATAAGAAATTTAAATTAATTAAACTTTTGAATTACCCGAATTTTAATATTGAAACTTTTGAGATATTAAAAACTGATTCATGTAATGACCTTACACCTTTCTTTAGGATGTTATGAATGTGTTAGTATCTCAAGGCTGCAACTATTTAAAAAAAAAAAAATAAGACTAAGTCCTAAGGAGATTTATTAGCTTGTTAATAGAAGTATGAGTTGTTAACTTGTTAGTAGGAGTAGCAATTTGAATTTTTGTTGAGGTTGTTACTTAAGACTTGTATATAAGAGCTGCATTGATAATGAATTAGATTATCCCTTCATTTCATCTTTTGTTCTATACTTCAATTAAGTCTTTCCTAAACCAACAGTGGTATCGAGAGCCATTTTTCTTGAGGGACTTGTGAGAAAAGTTTTGTAAGAAAATTTGAGAGTACACTTGTGAGGTTTTTGAGGAAAATGGAATCGGGATCAAGTAACCTGTCCATCTTATTTGATGGAGAGAATTATCAAGCATGGGCCGTGAGAATACAAGCATACATAGAACATTGTGATTATTGAAAAGCTGTCAAGGAAGACTATGACGTGACTCCACTTCCCAGCAATCCAACTATGAACCAGATTAAAATGCACAAGGAGAGAACCACTAGGAAGGCTAAGGCAAAGTCTTGTCTTTGGTCTCTGGTTTCACCAGCCATATTCAATAGAATTATGGCTTTTGGATCAGCGAAGGAGATATAGGACTACCTCAAAGCTGAGTATCAAGGAGATGAGAGGATCAAGAGCATGAAGGTGTTGAACTTGATCAGAGAATTCAAGAGGCTACAAATGAAGGAGTCTGAGTCAATCAAACAATATTCGGACAAGCTGATAGATATTGCCAACAAGGTAAGAGTTCTTGGGATTGATCTCTCTGATTTTAGACTAGTGCAGAAGATACTTGTCTCTGTGCATGGGAAATATGAATCAAATATTGCCTCTTTTGAGAACACTAAGGACTTGACTCAATTGAGAGTAGTGGAGTTGATCAGTGCTTTACAAGCACAATAGCAAAAGTGTCACAGCCCGTTTTTAGGTCAAATCGAAACAATAGTTTCGGGACCACAAATCTGAAGTCAAAATATTTATTTTATTATTTAAATAAGGTTTACAACATGATAAATTAATCATGTGAAAGTTTTGTAAAAAAAATTTTACTGTTTAAATGCTTAATTCAGTAAAAAGGACTAAATCGCGTAAAGTGTAAAATTAGGGTTCTACTTGATAAAAGCACTATATGGATATGAACTTGAAATATGGGAGTACTTTCATGGTAAGTAGTCCTTTAATGACATAGTGGAAGTGGTTGGCTTGGTATTTTTGAAATTATTAAATGTTTTAAAGGTTAAAATGGTAAATAGGTAATTAATGTTAAAATCAATAAAACAAAAACTTAATTTAGTGTCATCTTCTTCATTCAATTGGTCGTAAAAGAGAAAATAGGGTTTGGGAGAGCTTGAAAACATTCGGCCATTGTAGGATCAAATTGTAAGTCCATTTTGACTTAATTTTTAATGATTTCTACGTTTTTGAGCTCGTTGCAACTCAATCTAGCTAGCCCGTACCTTATATTTTGAAATTTATAAAGATTTTGAGATATTTCATTGTTTAATACTTGGGTATTTTGAAGTTTCTTGTTAGACTATTGATGGTTGTTAATAGATATACAAGTTTTATAAAGTAATTTTTGACAAAAATGAGACTTAGGGACTAAATTGTGAAAGATAGAAATGTTGTGGTTAAAAATATTAATAAAATGAAAATATGGGTTGTTATGAGGTTATGTGAAATTCGGCTATACATGGGTTAAAGGTAAATTGCATAAATTTGCCATTTTGTGTAAAAAGGACTAAATTCCAAAGTAGTCAAAATTCTAGGGGTAAATTTGTGATTTAGTCAAAATGAATGTTTAGGCTAAATTGAATTGAATTAAAGTTTGAATGAGTTAATTTGATATTATATAGATCAAGATAGGTCGAGATCTAGTTTAGATCGGGAAAAACAAAAAGTGAATGAATAGTCGATAGTTTTATTTGAGGTTACGAGGTAAGTTCGTATAATTAGAATCAAACTTTTATTTACTTATGATTATTGGATAGAATGTGTATAATAGTGATATTTGAAGTATGAATATTTCATTGTTATATTGTATGTGTTACCGAGTCCGTTTGAACTATTTGAATTCATTGGATACGGGTGACATGTTACTGGGATTACTATTTTGGTTGAGCTCTTGCATTTGTTGCAGACTCACCACTGATCATTTGAGCTTACCGATTCAGCTCGTAAGAGCTTACTGTTTCAGCTCATTGGAGCTTACTGATTCAGCTCGTAAGAGCTTACTGTTCAGCTCATTGGAACTTACCGTTTCAGCTCAATAGAGCTTACTGTCCATCAACTCAAGAGGAGCTTACCGATCATGGCTCGAAAGAGCATAAATGATAATGATTTGACAGATTATTAACATTATTCACTCGTGTATCCTTTGAAGTTCTAATAGGTTCAACGGGCATAAATACTGTTTATACGGATAAGTTACGAGATATAAGTGTTATTAATATTATATATGATATGTGACTTTGGAATTATGCAAAGTATTGTATTAATAGATGGTTTTATGTATTTGTTATATGATTAATATGTGATGAATACTTGTGATTAGGTGATGGTTAAATTGAATTGTTGGCATTTTTATTATTGCTTTGATAATGTATAAATGGTAAGTTTAATTCTGAATTATACGGGCTTACTAAGCTATAAAGCTTACTTTGTTTCTTCTTCTATGTTTTATAGAGGCTCGATAGCTCACTCGTTTCAGACAAGTCGGAGTTGCACATCACACTATCTAATTTTTCGATTGGTATTTTGAACTTGTAAATATATGTAAATATGGCATGTATAGGCTAGTTTAAATGATGTTAGTTATGATACTTGACCACATGGTTTTGGCATGTTTTTGTGTATAAGTTAAGCCGTGTGATTTGGCTTATTTAGGTATCATGTTTTGGTTGTATATATGTTTTTAGATATGGTATGTTTTGGAATGGTAATGTTTGAATGAAAATATGCAAGTGAAGTATTGTCATGCATTGTTAGATGAATGGATTATGTATAGTATTAAATAGGTAATTGAATATCAAGTTGAATTGGTATATTTTGTATATGAAATGGTTATGAAATGTTTGCCAATTGAGTTGTGAAATGTGGTCATTTATGCTTGTGAATGCTTGTGTTTTTAGGGTGGCAAAATGGCTTTGCAAATAGCCTATTTTTTTCCACACGGACGTATGTCTCAGCCGTGTGTGACACACGGTCATGTTACACGGCGGTGTGTCCTTTGGGGTACTTTTTCAAATTAAGGCAGTATACCCTACAGGTTTGACATGGATTAGACACACGGACATGTCTACTGGTCGTGTGAGTGGCACATGGGCTGACAAATGGGCGTGTGGTCAGCCGTGTGGCAAAGTCATTAACCTTCCTAATTTTCACACGGCATGGCACACGGGCGTGTCTTGTGGCCGTATGGTGAAGTCAGTATGTATGCCTTGTTTTGCCACAGCCTAAACACACGTGCGTGTTTAATGCCATGTAAGGCACACGACTTGTTCACACGGGCGTGTGACACTTGAAATGTTGAATTTTTTTCTAAGTTTCTGAAATTTTTATTATGTTACGATTTAGTCCCGAAAGCATGATTAAAGTTTTGTATGCTTGATTTAAGTACTTATTGAATATGAATGAATAATTTTTATTGAAATAAAATGAAATTGGATATATGAGTGTTCTGAATTGAGTTACAAGTCCGGTAATGCCTCTTAACCTATTCCGGCGATGATTATGGGTTAGGGGTATTACAAGAGGAGGCTAATGAGGCAGGAAGGAAGCATAGAAAGAAGCATTGAATGAGCATTGAAGGCTAAAATGCAGGAATGTGAAAAAGGAGAGGAACAGAAGTGGAATGAGAAGAAGAGTGATTGCAATAGTGGTTCAGAAACTGTTGCAAAGGTAATAGTACTGAAAATCATAAGATGTATTCTTCACGTAAGTATTGTAGAAAACAGAATCATCCCCATTTCAGGTGTTGGAGAAGGCTAGATGTGAAATGCAGAAGGTGTAACTTGATGGGCACATTGAGAGGTTCTGCAAGGAACTGAGAAATCAACAGCAAGGTGGAGCACATGCTGTAGTTAAAGAAGAAGATGACCATTTGTTTGTCGTCTCTTGCTTCTCATCAAGCATTTTATGTGACAATTGGTTAGTTGATAGTGGTTGTACCAATCACAAGACTTATGATAAGAAGCTGTTTAAAGACCTTGACATGTCATTGAAGTCGAAAGTAAGGATAAGAATTGGAGAATACCTAGAAGTGAAGGGAAGAGGCACAGTAGCAATAGAGATTTGTACTAGAACTAAGTTGATTTCAGATGTTCTGTTTGTATATGAGATTGATCAAACCTTGTTGAGCATGGGGCAATTGGTAGAGAAGAGATTCAAGGTGATGTTCGAAGAGGGAATGTGTCTGATCCTTGACTCTAGTGGCAATAAATTGTTTAGGATCAAGATGCAGAAGAAGAGTTTCTCATTGAATCCATTTGAAGAGGAGCAAATGGCATCCAAGTGTCAGGAAGGAATGACATCAATGCAACAAACAATTATGAAATTGATGGCACAATGAATGAAAAGAGTTTTGAGCTTGAGATAAAATTGACAGATAATCGTATCGTGCAAAAACAACTGCAAATCAAGTGTTTTGAGAATGAGGAGTTGCATGCAAAGGTAACTCTCTTGGAATAGCAGTTGAAATCTCTCTCTAATAAACTATCATCTTTTGCACATGAAATATCTGAAGAACATGCTGAAAAGCCACGGAAAAAGAATCTATCTCAGGAGATTAAGAATAATGTGCAACTTTTAGAAAAGAATAGTAGGTTATGTTTCCAAAATCAAAACCTGACTGAAGAAGCTTCATATGCGAAAGAATTAACATCTGTAGATGTTGTTCAGTTTAAGAATTTAGTTGGTAAGGTGATCAAGCTTTCAGTGCAAAATACAAAATTGAAAAAGGAATTTTTAGTTGCGAGAATATTTGTTAATCAAATTATAAATGGTATTAATCGCAAGTATAGTGACAACACAAGACCTTGGAAGAAGGGAAAGCACTCTGGCCACTCTCATGACTTTTCTGAAGCAGCTTGTGATGATTTTGAATTGTGGAATTTTAATTTAGATGGCATTGCATGCTAGAAAACTATTAAAGGCAACTCTTGAAGCTACACTAGTCAAGAAGGAATCCATAGAAGTCGAATATTGAAGAAACTGGTTTATTGTAAATCAGAGATTAGGTGACGGATATTTTTACTAAATTTTTCATGTTAGTCGTTTTGAGTTTCTTAAGAATAAACTTGGTATCTGCAGCACTTAAGTTAGGAGGAGAATGTTAGTATCTCAAGGCTACAACTATTTTTTTTAAAAATAAGACTAAGTCCTAGGGAGATTTGTTAGCTTGTTAGTAGGAGTAGGAGTTGTTAGCTTGTTAGTAGGAGAAGTAATTTGAATTTTTGTTGAGGTTGTTACTTGAGACTTGTATATTAGGGCTGCATTGATAATGAAATATTAGATTATCCCTTCATTTCATCTTTTGTTCTATATTTCAATTAAGTCTTTGCTAAACCAACAGAATGATAGTGCGAGCTCTCGAAATATTATCCGATATACCACCATTTGGCTTCGACCACCATATGGAGTTTGGAAACAAAATTAGGGTGCATTGCTAGGAAATAATTGCTTAAAAAAATGACATAGGAAAGCAACTTCAACATTCACTCAACTCCACAAAATTCAGTTCCAATAAAGGACGTATACAATTATCAAATATCATCTGCTATTTTGCTATTGGTTGTTGCCAATAATTTTCCATTCTATGAGCCAAGAAGTTCTTGCTGGGGATCACCAAAAATCAAAAAAGAAATTGTTCTCAGCACATGGAACATCACAATTTTTCCAACCTTTAGCTTGCAATAATAATTTTGAAAAGGCAAAAATAAATACCCATATTTTAATAAATCAATAAATAACCATGATTCTGGGCAAATGCTGTTAGACAAAAGTTTGTATTTGTTGCAAGGCAGATTGATAGAAAAAGTCAACAGATTTTATTGAATTAGCAAAAATCCAATATTTCATCACCCTTTCATATCTTGCATTTTCAGCCAAATAAATCTTTTCTATTACCAAAAAGAACTCACTTTCCTTAAAACCTTGGCAAAATCCAACAAGACCTTGAACTCTTCAATGGCTTTCTCGACAGCACCAGTCCTCAACACCGGCGGGAAAAACAGCCACATAGCAGTAGCCACCACGAAACCGACTGTTAATGGTGTTGACACAGCCCAATGCAGCTGAGCCTTGCCGGAAAACACCCTTTTGACACCAAACTCTACAACCACACATGCCCCATGCAAAACGAAGTACCATGTTACCTCCCACGTGGGACTCACACGTGTGACGTAGTAGAACACGAGCTCATGCATTAGCCCAGAGACAGTGAAAGCCGCCAGCACTGCCGCAAGTGGAGCCCACATGGAACCTAACATTTTGTCAAAAAATGACCGAGCGGGTTTGTATATGGTGTGGCGTAGAAGATATGTTACCATGAGGTTCCATCTCCTACCCCAAAAATCTTGCAACGATGTTGAAAGATAAGGTTCATCGGACGGCGGTTCGAGCTCCAAACCCGATGTGGCATGTACTAGACCATTAAATATACCAAAAATTATGTCTATCAATAAATACACCATGCAACTGTATAGAAGCAATACAATCTTTGGGTGCAGAGTTTGTTTATAATCATGTGCACTCACCAATATGGCAAAAAGCAATACTTTGGTTGGGCAATTTAGAGGCAATTTGGGATGTTTTTTAGATGAATTTTGATGTATATCGGGGCTTTTGAGAAATGGGTATTTCTCATTTTCCTTGATTTTTATAGGGAGAGAAGCTATGAGGATAAAATGAATTAGGGAATTAGATGAGTGAGTTGAAAGTGGTCCTTTATCAAAGGCAAAAAGGAGGAGCTTGAAGTTACCTAACCAAGAGAATAGCAAAGCTATTAGGCCTATAGGGAAGACATATGAGAGGTATAGAGGGAGGGCAGTGAAAAGGATGAAGATTGGGAAAAGAGAAATGAGCCTAAACTTACCTTCGGGGATCTTTGAAGCTAAAAAATAGCAATAAAAAAGAGATGCTAGAATTGAGAACCATACCTTGACCAAGTTATTGATTTCCCCATCCATTTAGGCTTTGATTTTTTTGTGAACTCTTTGTTCATCTAACTTGTATTGTTGATTTATGAGTGGAAATGGATCTCAATCCTTGTTTGGACTACTTGAAAGGACTAAGTTTTCTAGGATTAAGAATTTTAGTCTACAACGGACCTTAAAATTCCTTTCGGTGGAGATATTGAGTTGTATTGATTTGAAAATTTCATAATCAAAAGCCTTTATAGGACAAAATTGAATACAAATTGAAATAATACATTGAATTGATACTTGTTTGTTCTCTCAATTAGACATTTTTATAGTGTGAATGAACATCTACCCTTCCACTCAAAGGGAAATAGAATAAAATAAATGAAAAAGAAGAGAAGTAGGTTCCTCTATCTTTCAAACGGAGATTTTTGAATTATTAAAATTGATTTTATAAGATAGCGGTTGTTTAGTAAATTCCAAAGAATAAAAGTTATAAGATAGGATCTAATAAAACACAACCCAATTTAAAAAATAAAAGTTGAACCCGCTCCTATATTTTTCAGAATTTACTAAACAACCCCTATTTTTCAATATTACAAATTTTATAAAACAGTCCCTAAAATTTCAATTTTCCAATCTCACTATTTACTCCCCAAAGTTCATTTTTTTATTATTTTATGATTTTAGTCCCTGAAAACAAAATCTATTTCTCCTAAAAATAGCCAAGAATTTCCAAATTTTTCTAAATCTATCCTTTTCTCTCAAGTTCCCAAATTTTAAAATATTTATAATTTAGTCCCTATTAACTCAAATCTTATCACATAATATTTCTTTTCTAAATTTTCAACTAAAAACAAAAAAATTTAAAAAAAAAGCCGGTTAACGAAAAAGCGACCAAACCAACCGACTTAATGTTGGTTTGATTTTTTTTTTTCAATTTTCTCAAAGATGGTCAGTCGGTTTAGTTTTGATAGATTTAGGTCAATTAAGTCAATTTTAAAAAAAGCCAACTGAATCGACCAACAAATCGATTGCCATTCTCTCTTCTTCTTTTTCTTTTTTGAACTCTTGCTTCTACATGGGTTAGATTACAAATTTGAAATCTTCGCTATTTTCAATGATCTTGACCCTCCTAATTAACAAACCCTTCTTCCTAATTCTCAGTATAGATATAAGGAATCATGGTTTGGGATTAGAGCTGTTCATAGGTAAGGCTACCTGCCTAGGTCCAAAAGACAACTCGAAATTTGGTAGGGTTTGGACAAAAATATTACATCTTAAAAATAGTCTCAGGCTAAAAAATTAGGTCCATTTAAAATATGGATTGAGTTCGTGTTTGAACATTCAAGGGTTGAGCCAAATGATCTATTTTATAAGTTTGTAATGTTATTTTTATATATTATGTGATTTATAACACAAAAATTAAATCTATAATAATATAAAATACTACTATAATGTAAACATTAAAAATTGTTAAGATGACTATATATAAAATTTTAATAAATAAAACATATATAAAATTATTAACTATTAAATTAAAATAATATAAATACATATTTTTTAACTTTTTAAAAATAATATGTGCAGTCTAAAACTTGCTTAGATTCATAACATTCTAATCACATCATAATCTTATATTCTTAAATAGTGTCAAGATGCCAATGTAACATCATTACGGCAACGTAATCTTAAATTTTAGACTAATTCATTCTTTATTTTTATTATTTTAATTATTTTAATATTTTTATCAAATAAAATTTAAGTTTATTTAAAACAAAAATATATTTTTTAACAATAAAACAATAAATGTTATACTTTAAAATTATAATTATCATAATTACACTAATAATTTATTTATTAGTGATGCAAATATTATAATTAGACTTATATATTAAAAACTTTAAACTATAATAGCTTAATAAGCCCTTATAGAATTTTTTTAATATTTAAATAAACCCTTTTTCTTTTTTATCGAAACCCTCATCTTTAGTGCTTATTCATAGAAGCCATTAATTATGATTGATTAGTTGCTTGACTTAGACAAGAACTTTTCACCTTTTGATTTTAATCAGATTTACTAATTGCTGGTCAATAAAATAGTTCTTAGGATTCTTATTAGTGTAAAATTAAAATTATTTTACATTTTTTATATTTTATACAATTAATATTTAAGCAATTCAATCGATGAATTTATTAATATAATTGTATTTATCATATAATCGAAAAAAATATTATATATCAATATTTATTGAACAAATGAAAGTTTTTTCATAAAATAATATTCATATACATGATCCATGTTTAATATGAAATTGGATTGTTAGATGATTAAAATATTAATGGTAGGAAGAGATAGAGAGAAGAAGAAGAATGAGTAGAGAAAGAAAAGAATTCTGTTGGATTTCATCGATAATTTCCTTCCCTCAATTTCCTCACTGTGTAATGAAATGGAAGATGGCAGTTAAAAGGGTTGTTACAAAAGGCGGTTATGAAAATTATTACAAAAATTTCCCTAAAACGCCCAGTTTCAGTAACACAACTCCCACTTCCCCTTGAACACTCATTTCAGTAAACACTCAACATCCCTCAAAACTCCCCATCTTATTAACTAACAGAACTAACAACACAATTTTCCATAACAGTTTGCCCCTCCTTCGAAGGATCCTTGTCTTCGAGGATCAAAAGAGGGGTTCTTCCTCTGAAGTTCTTATAAATTCTCCCAGGTGGCGTCAAGGCATTCGTCCATTCTGCGAGCACTTCAGTCACTGCCTTGTTCCCACGTTTCACCATTCGTTTGTCCAAGATACAAGTAGGTTCCTTAATCATAGCGCCATCCGTACCAACTATAGGAAGATCAGGTTGATGGATTGTATTCCCTGCATGTTTCTTGAGTTGAGAAACATGGAAGGTAGAGCGAACTCGTGACCCAGGTGGTAATGTCAGCCTATAAGTTACCTTTCCAACTCTGGCCTCAACAGGAAATGATCCAAAGAAGTTGGGGGCCAGCTTTGGATTTCTTTTTTTTTTTTCCCTAATTGTGTGATGCCTATATGGCTGCAGCTTCAAGTACATAAGATCACCAATTTCAAAGGTCCTGTCACTCCTCCTATCAGCCATGAGCTTCATTTTATCCTTGGCCCTTTGAAGATGGAATTTGAGCATTTGTGTTGTTGCCTCTCTATGTTATAGGCTCTTATCCACACTAGCCACTCAAGAAGCTCTAGCCAAGGAAGATGCAGGGGAGGGGATTGCCCATATAGAGCTTCATAAAGAGATGTCCCAATGGAAGAATGGTAAGAGGTGTTGTACCACCATTCAGGAAGGGCCAACCATTGTACCCAATCCCCTGGCCTTTCACTGGTTCTTACACCTCTAATACCCTTCCAAACACTTGTTCAAAACGTCTGTTTGTCCATCAGTTTCAGGATGGTAGGCAATAGAAAGCTTCAGCTTAGTGCCTAATCTTCTAACAATTCCTTTCAAAAAGTGCTAATAAATATCTCGTCTCTGTCAAAATTGATTGACTCAGGAACTTCATAAAGCTTATAGACCTAGTTAAGGTACTCCTGAGCTACTATCAAGGTTGTATAAGGATGGGACAAAGTAACAAAGTGATCATATTTGGTCAACCAATCAACTATCACCATGATAGGGTGCTTACCCTTGGAAATAGGAATGCCTTCCACAAAGTCTATGCTAACCTCAGCCCAGGCTTTATCAGGAATGACCAAAGGCTACAGTAAACTTGGTTTAGCAGCATAGTCACTCTACCACACATTTCCTTACCCACTTCTTAACATCATTTGTATACCTTTCTAATAAAGGAAGTTGGGCAAACGATTCCTAGTGGCTTGGACCCCAGAATGGCCTCCCAAAGCACTATTATGAAAGTAATCAATGAGCTCTTTCCTTAACTCTTCATTTGTCCCCACTGTAATTTTGCCCCTTCTTCTAAGAAATTTGCCATCCCAAGACTGTTTTGGATGCAAGGAAGTAGTGACTTGGATGTCAAAATAGATCTTCTTTAGCCTTGGATCTCGTTGCCACGATTCTTGGACCCTAGGTAGCAACTCAGACCCAATAGAGCTATCCATAGCCACTGTCCCTTTGGAAATTCAATGCCCCAAGTACTCAATTTCAAAAGCTACAAAACGATATTTACTCATCTTGGCATAGAGTTGATTCCTCCTTAGTACGAGCAACACTTCTTTCAGATGCAACAAGTGAGCATTCCAAGTATTAGTATAAATTAGAATGCCATAAAAAAAAAACAAGCACTGACCTCCTAAACAGTGGCTTAAAACTGCATTCATTAGAGCTTGGAAACTAGATGGTGCATTATTGAGGCCAAAAGACATCACTAGGAATTCAAGGTGGCAGTTATAAATGCATTCTTATGAATGTCAGACTCCCACATTCGAATTTGATGAAAGCCTGAGCTCAGGTCCATATTAGAAAAGAATGTTTCCTTCCCAAATTCATCCAACAACTCTTCAATGACAGGAATGGGAAATTTATCATTAACAACACTGTGTAAGTGGATTCCTCCTTATTAAAAATCACTTTTAAAAATAATTAAAATAGAAAATAATTGGAAAAATAAAATAAAATTAAATTTAACAAACCATAGTGTTAAATTTTATATAAAATTATAGTATTTAAAAATAACACAAATTTAAATTTTTTTTCATGTTATTTGTCAACTTTAATTCCATGTCATAAAATAATGTTAAGTGATCAAAGTTAAGTACTTCTATGAATATGCATTAAACATGGGGACTTATTTAAGTACAAAAATACTATAAAGGCTTATCTGAATAAACTACTTAAACTGCTTTCCTAACATATAAACCTTATAGTTATGATATATAAATTAATTATGATAATTTATCATAGTTTTAAAGAAACTAAGACTAAAATATATTAAAGGAATTAAACTTATTAAAAATATATTCTAGAACAAAGGTATTTAATTAGTAAAATGTATATCAAGATAATTTTAGAGTTAATTTATCAAATATTTAAATTTTATATTTTACTAAATAAATCAAACAAGATAATATAGTATACCGGAAATTCCATCTAGTAATCTACTTACGAAACACATTTTTTACATTTATTGAACCAAACATCCTCTTACAATTTCACTTTGCATGGGTATCACCAAGGGACCTCTTATTAGCGAAAAGGTTTAAGATTGATGGGAAAATGGATCAAGTTTAGAGCTAGGGTAAGGTTTTATTTGAATGGATGTTTTTTAAGGTTAAATTATTATAGAAGTATTTGTGTTATATTTAAATTGCATTTTAAATTTTTATTATAAAAATAAGTAAATTAATCTCTTATCAATAAGAATAAAACGGTTTCTCTATTAAAATTTCTGTCCATAAATAAAATTTTAATATATTTTTAGATTAAATGACATGAGGAATTAAGTTGATTAAGATTAAAAAATATTTTATGGAATTATATTAAACCCTTTCACCCTACACATTTATCTTCCTCTTTTAACATTTCCTCTAAATCCAGAAAACTCCTTTATCAAGCTGAAAAACACCTCACCAGTGTAAAGAAGTAAGTCTTTGTCCCTGGATTTTTTCTTTGATTCCACAATTTTTGGAATTGCATAAACAAAGATTGGTAATGCATTAGCAAAGAGTAGAAGTTGGTATCGTCTATACTCCTTCAATGAATCACTCCATATGCACATATGGTAGGAGGATTTTTAAGAGACCCTAATGTGATATTTTTTTTTTTTTTTTGAATGTTCTGCTTTGAGAGGTTTGAAGTCGGTATCTGGTCTTCAAAAATAGGAAAAATGTGAAGACTTACTGATTTTCTGACAGGCGATATGAAACGCAAATTGTTGTTTTGTTGGGTAATTATGGCCTATATCATTTTACATTATGTTAGACTTTGATACCATTGCCTCGTCGTTATCCATAGCTTGAGAAATATTGGAGCTAACATCCGGTGATTCTCACCCTCAAAAATAAATTTTGATAAAATAATATTTAGGGTAAACTATATTAATACCAACTCAATAATGGATTTTTTCTATTACCCTACTATGAAAAGTTAGAAAATAATTACTCAATTATTAGTATTTTTTTTTTGTCACCTAACTATAAAAAGTTACAAAATGGTCACTCAACTACTCAATTGTCTTTTTTATTCACCCAACTATCTTAGATTTTTAAATATTTTTATTTTTACGTTAGCCGCTAGTGACAAAAAAAGGACAAAGTTGAAAAGTTTGATGACCAATTTATAACTTTTATAATTGAGTGACAAAAAAATTCATAATTAAGTGATTATTTTATAACTTTTCATAATTAGGTGACTAAAAAATGAATATAGTTGAGTGACTTGTAGTTTAAACTAATATTTAAGAGAAAATTTTCATATTGTTACTTTAGTCTTTTATATTGGAAAACAATATATATATATATATATATATAAAATAGGAAATATTTTTGAAGTACAAAACAAATTCAAAAATACTTATTTAAATTAATTTTACTCATACATTATATTCTTGAGTTAACCAAATGCTTTTGAATACGCGTCAAACTCATTTCAATTCATTTTAAACATTTTAGTATGGTAGAATTGATCCCACATAAGACATCGATCACTTGAAGTTAATAACCAAAATTTTTAAGAGAATTGATCCCTCACACTAATAGTTATGTTTTTTTTTTCAAACAAAGGGATCAATCCCCTTACGTACAAAACTGTAAAATTCCATGCATTTAATGCTCCAAATGGCTATTTATTACCTCCAACAATTAGAAATCTTCAAACTAAAGGAGTTTATACCATTTCAATTGATATATTATTTTTCTATTAGTATTGGCATGTATTAATATCGGTTTGTTTCGATGTACTATTTTAGATTAATTGTTATTTTTAAAAATATTTAGTATATGTATATAAAAATATTTATAAATATCAAATAATGAAATTAAATAAATCTCAAATATAAAATATTATTCAATGAACTTTACAAATACCATCAATAGTTAAACAAATTTAAAATAAACTAACAAAAATTTATTCTAAAAATTAAACAACACAATTATTACTCTCTTTTTTAATTTTTTACTACATTCTATTAGACAATTGTCACATCTTAAATCAACTTGTGGAGTTTAAATCAACTTGTGGAGTTTATCTAAAACCTCCACAAGCCGTAGGGATAAATTTACTTCAAGTTAACACAATATTTCCTTAATTGAAAAGAAAATATGTATTCTCAACTAGATTTATTAAATAAAAATTGATATGTTTAGTAAATAATTATATTTAATAAACAGAAATTTGATATGTTTAGTAAATAATTTTATTTGATTAAAAATCTCAATTCATTTATAAGAATTAACTGTCACTTAAATTGGAAGTCAATATATTTAAAAATAATTTTGTTTAATTAAAAGAGTGAATATACATTTGGTACCTAAACTTGGCTTTAAAGCTTAGATTAAGATTCAATTTTATACGTAAAGTATGGTTAAACTTACAATAAATGATTATAAGTTCAAGTACTAATTTGCATCAAAATGCCTAGTTAAAATACCTAATTGGATAAAAAAATTAAGTACCAAACTAAATCTCGAAGCCAAATTCCAAGTACCAAATTGGACCAAAAAGAAAACCTTAAATACTAACTTGAACCTTAAAACCAAGTTCACGTGTCAAAATGCATATTTTCTCAACTAAAATTAATTCTTTTATCTATTCAAGAAAAATTATTCTTTTATAAATTGTATGATTTAACATTATTATGAGTTTAATTAGTAGAAATAAAATATCCAATTTACCCTAGTTTTAACTATTTTTTAATTAACAACCTAATATAAAATATTAAAAATATTAATAATAAATATCCATGTAAGTTAGGAAAATTATTTGAGATTTCCAGTAGAGTTTTTAACAGATGTATTATACAACACCTTCTTGTGAAGTCTTAAAAAACTCTACTTACAGTGTATCAAAAAGGTACCCTATTTAATCTAAATGATTAAGCAAAATTTCTAGTCTAAACATGCACAAAACATAACCCTACTAATTAAGAAACAGGAGCAAAATATTTAAAAGGTAAGTTTCAATGTTATGCAGCAGAACCCATATAACAGAATCAGTTAAAAGGGTTCGAACAACCAAATTTCTAAAGATCAGGTCCTCGAGTTGATGGATGACGAGCAACTAACTATTCATTGAGTCAACCAGCCGAGTTGTGATGTGAATAAGGGTGGTATGGACCAGGAGAGAAACCCAGAGTATATGGAGGTCGTGGTGCTCGAGGATCAATCATAAATGGTGGTCTAGGATCATAAAAAGCATTTCTATTCCCCATCAGTGGTGGCTCAGGCCCTGCACCACCCATCCTTGTGTAGTTCAACTCATCTAGACGAGGAGCATATCGCTGCATTGCAGACATATTCATCCTGTATGAAGGATTCACTGTAGCACTGTTGTGTTGTCCATAAGACGGAGTCGTTGGACCATATAAAGAGTTCAACCCAGCCAGATCATTTCTCCGAGGAAATAGACCAGGTTCTTGCCCATAGAGGTGAACTTGTGACCGTAAATTGAACTCCCTGTTCATTTCATCGGGGTAAGGTCTGTAACCATGACTGTGGGTACCAGCTGAATAAGGGTCGTAATTCATAAGGTACCTTCTTCCCATATCATCACCAACGCTGGTCCTGGTGTCACCATATGAAGTTTGAAGTGGAGTCTGTGAACTATGCATATTGCGTATCCGATGTTGGTTAGGCGATCTGGAGGCACATTCCACTGAGGATCTAATACTACCCATCACATTGGATGGAGAAGAGTGCGGAATTCCACTGTATGTCTCACTTCTAGGAGTCCTTCCACTCTTCTTATTAGTTTTCCTTCCAAGATTTTCTTCAGAGTGCAATTTGGAAGAGGCACCTTCCACTGAGGATCTACTACTACCCATCACGTTGTACGGAGAAGAGTGGGGAATTCCACCGTGTGTCTCACTTCTAGGAGTCCTTCCTCCACTCATTTTATCAGTTTTCCTTCCAAGATTTTCTTCACTGTGCAATTTGGGGGAGGCACCTTTCACTGAGGATCTACTACTACCCATCACATTGGACGGAGAAGAGTGAGGAATTCCACTATGCATCTCACTTCTAGGAGTCCTTCCTCCACCCTTTATATCAGTTTTCCTTACAAGATTTTCTTCACTGTGCAATTTGGAGGAGGCACCTTCCACCGAGGATCTACTACTACCCATCACATTGAATGGAGAAGAGTGAGGAATTCCATCATGTGTCTCGCTTCTAGGAGTCTGTCCTCCACGCTTTTTATCAGTTTTCCTTCCATCATTTTCTTCACTGTGCTTTCTCTTCTTATTACTCGAGGTTTCTTTGGATTGGTTCTTCTCGTCATTTTGCTGAGGAGGAGAGCACTCTTTTGGGGTCACCTCCACAGATTTCTCTTTTTTACATTCCTCAATTTCATGATTTTGCATATGATCTTTCAACTCAGCAGCATCATCACGAAGACCATCATCCTCCAATGGCAGTTCAAAATCAGATATGCGTGTTTCATCAATATTCATTTCCTGATTTGAACTCGCTGGTTCCCTAGGTACATGACCATGCTTTTCAGCTATGCTCTTGTTCTTTGCTGAAAAATCAGAACGACTCCAAAGATAAAGAGGTGGAGCCATGACATTCCACTGATCCATTTGTTTGTCATTTGCATCAATAGAACCAGGCAGGTAAAATGACTGGAACACGAGATACCAAAGTTACCCACAATACCATAAGACTGTAATAAGAACATCACAAACATTCATCTACAAGGAAACTGTACAAAACTTATTAGTTACCTTTCCAGATAACAAGTTATTATCCTCCCAAACTAGTTCATACGGATATTTCAAAAATTTCTTTTTGTCCAACCTGGTGAAAGCCAAGAAATGCGAGTGTCTGAGTGAGTGTGTCAAAAAGCCAAGAAACGTGAGTGTTTGAGAGAGGAAAATGCTACCTTTCTGTTTCAGGTGGAACAATAAGGATCAAAAGTTTTGGGTTAAAGTCAAGGGCCTTATCAATGAACTTGTTTGCCAAAGCAGCTTTAACTCCAAAAGGAGGATTTAGCCCCATTATCTACTCAAATAGTGAACAAAAATTTTGTCAATTACGACAACAGCAATAGCTGAATGTGTTAATACTTACAATATAAAAAAAATTCCTTACCAGTTGTGACCCTGTTGGCAACTCCTTTTGTTGCACACTCATCCAATCCCTCCTCTCAAAATTAAAATCATTCTGACAAAGGATATCAGTAACCAAAACATAAGGAAAATATATGTAAAAACAAGATTAATGAATCATCTACAAATGTATGCAAACAGTCAGGTTCCCCTTCTAATCACATGCAGCAAGAACAACGATACCATTGTCAAACTGTGATGCACCTGATACCAAGCTTGACTTCTTGGGCAGCCATAATGTACATCCATAATGCATAAACTGATTTATTAGAAATAAATCCAGGAAACTAAAGCATACCTTTGCTTGGAAAATATCATAGTTTTTGAATGAGCACTTCTTCCCGGTCTCTTCAAGCTTTCTTTTCATTATTAAACTAAAATCATTAGCACCACAACAAAAGTCGACAATCTGTCCATGGAAATTATCAACAATAAGATAACTCGGTCAAGTTCCATGCTTCAATCTAATCTTCTGTTATAGAGCTGTACTTATACAAAGGAGGAAAGAACAAATGGCATCTTTGTTGTTTTTCCATCTCCTAACAAGAATATCAACACGGCCGGCCATGAAAGGTGTCAGTATTAGAAAATTACTGTACATAGTTTCTAGGAGTTCTATTATTATGTATATCCAAGCATAAGGAGAACTTAAAAACCAAAATATTTCTGTCCCTTTCCTTTCATGATCTTTTTCACTAAAATATGCGCAGGAAACATTTCATTATGAAGCAAATATCAAAGTGTAATTACATTGACTTGAATTCCAAAATATAAAAGCAAAAGAAGAAAACATAAGAGGGGAGAGAGGTAAAAAAGAAAAAAGAGGGAGAGAGAAGAAGAGGGAGGCACAGAAACGCTTACTGTATCACCATCTTGCACATACCAATGAACTCTATCAACAATCTGCACATTTAACACCAGGCATTAATGTTTTAATTTAAAGCGTCTAGGAACTTGTAATAATAAGAGAACATATATCAACAATTGCATTAGTATTCTTTAGAAGGAAAAAAACAATAGAATTAGCAGATGTAGAACTATAGGATATAAAAACAACGGAACTTACCTCTTCAAGTTTATCCACTTTAGTAAAATGACGACCAAAAGAAGAGTAGCGCATGCCATATAGAAAAGGTGCAAGATATACCCTGAGTTTGTTCTGGAAATAATAAATTTTAAAAAATTCAAGTGCAAGAAAAAGAGAGAATGAGAAAAAGAATTAAATGGCACCTTGTAAAAACATGTACGTGTAACAAACTTGCAGAGCATATGATATGTCCAGGGGAAATTTGAAGTACGAAACAGGCCACTTATAGAAATTTCATATCAACTTGTTTTAAGAAATAGGACAAAGCATTGTTTTTGCAATGACACAAAAATAAAATCAAAGCATTGTTTTTGCAATGAAACAAAAATAAAATCATACTCCCTTGAAAACGAAATCATAGATAATGACAAGACTCTTTATTAAAGTAACTGGGAGGGGATAATTACAAATGATTAAGGGTAATAACCTGCCACTTAAATATCTGGTTTAAAACCTCTGGCTCACAAACAGCTTGAGCATCTTCAATACTACAGCCATCCTCTAGTTTTGCTAAAGCCATCCGAACAGCCTGCAAACAGTTGAATAAAGACTCAAAAGAAAAATAATAACACAAACAGACAGCAAAATCATACCTTTGCTTAAAGCTATAACGCAAACTTTATCCACAATTATGAAATACCTCAACTAAACCCTCTATCTTTCCAAGAGTAATTGTTCTGTCTATGACACTTCTTGAAGAATATCCATGTGTAGATAGGACTTTTGGTTTCGTTATTATATCTTCTAAAGTTACTGATGATTCAGCCTCCTTCATTAAATTGAGTAATCTACAATGTAAAGAAGTCCAACAAATCACATTTGATGCATAATCTAAAACATCAACTCAGATCAGTTTGCCCCTAAGTGATTAAGGGTTAGGAAACAAGAAAATACAACTAAGGCAGAAATAAAGAAAGTCCACCTTCTCTCAGAATCAGCATCTAATGAAGGCATGTCCGAGCTTTTACTTGTTGCAGTAGAGTTGACCACGGCAGCCTTACTAAGACCACCTTTAAGATTATCCTGTCTCCCAGGCTTAATCTGCTGCTCACTCTCCTGATTCATGAGGGCAAATAATCTTCCCCCCAAGGAGGCCTTGTTTCCATCAGCTGCAGAGGATTTGCCTGCATCCATAGGCAGAGACTTTGAATTCTGCCTCAAAGGCTTTTTGGATGGACCAGTGGCTTTGACTTTCTTTAGGGAAT
Organism: Gossypium arboreum; assembly: GCF_025698485.1. Taxonomy (NCBI): domain Eukaryota; kingdom Viridiplantae; phylum Streptophyta; class Magnoliopsida; order Malvales; family Malvaceae; genus Gossypium; species Gossypium arboreum. Next base: position 109,716,405 of record NC_069070.1, on the reverse strand, counting down.
TGGTCCTAGGAGTAACTTTTTCACTCTTTTTGCTAGTTTGATCAGCTTTAACAACAGAAGAAGATTGCTTTGCTGCTTTCATGGCAGTTCTCTCCTGTGAAGTGCCTTCTAATGCAAGAGTTTTCTTCTTTGAGCCAACCTTTTCATGACTTGTGAGCACATCTGGTGCCTTTCTTTTCTTGCTTTCATCAAAGGGGAATTTTATATGACCCCTTATGGGAGTTCCAAGGTCTTCGTCAATCTCATGTTTCCTATCCGAACCAACAATATGAACAATTTAAAAAACAATTAAAGCAAATAAAAGTATGATAGTAACACATTTAAAACACTTACAAGCAATATATCAGTACACGATTGACAAGTAGACCATCCCAAGCCCTTGTTATAATACCCTCCTCTTCTATATCATCAAATGCGATCTCTCTGATAGTTGCAAAAGGAAACCAAGTAGTATGTTAAGAATGGGACATTTGAATGATTGCGGTTAATATATAAATGATAAATCTCATTGTACCTTGGTAAACATTTCCTGTGGTATGATGTGGGGCAACGTCTACACAAAGCAAACTGCAGCTCCTCGACTTTCTTGTTTTCTCCTTGTTGACAAGCACAGCATTTATGAGTGGGGCATGTAAAAAATTCCCCTGAAGAAATTCTTTTCGCATGTTCTTCAGCAGCAACTTTATCCCCCTTATGGAGCAATTTTGCCACACAATGTGGATGATAAAAGTGACCACAGGTTGCATTACTGCAGCGAAAGACCTGGCAAAAGGAAATGAAACTTTTGGAGCCATTCAGCAGGAAGTTACAATAAAACTAGGAAGAAATCAAAATCTATTGAGGATAACTAAAAAACCAACATTAGTCATAAAAGAAAATGTATCTTTAAGAAAAATCAAAAACAAATAAATTTTACCTAAACAGTCAGATAAAATGCCATTAAAGCAAATAAACTAATCAGAAAACAAACAGAACAATGCGATAACAATATAAAGCTTCTAACAATATTCACTGATTAGAATTGATTTCACTATGACTCAATTATTCAAATATTTTGCTGCAAATATAATCAATGACATTGGTAGGTATTATACCTCAGCACCAGAGGACTTATCAGAAGAACCTAATTTCCCACAAGCAAAGCACTGATGTTGATTATATTCACAATTCTTGCATAAGAGTGTTTCCAACGCCTGCCATTTAGTAGGGACTTGTAATTAGAAACAAGACAGAAACAAGCTAAAAGCCAGTATATAAAATATGGGTCACTAACTTACTTTAACTTGGTTCGGAGTAAAGCCAAGAGATTCACAAGCAGATTCACGAGCAGAATCGTCATCTTCAGTAGCATGAAATGATCTCATGCACCTTCCATCACAACATATAAGACTACCCCCATTGTCGCAAAAAGCACAAACTGAATCATACAAGTCATCTTCATCATCATCATTATCATCATCATCATTATTGGAATCATCTAGCTCAGGGCCATCAACTGCATCATCAACTATAAATCCAGAAATTGATGTGGCTCGAGCATTCTGATTAATCAATAAGAACACTTGCTTAAAATAATGTACATTTTTGAGAAAATAAGAATTTTCTTTAAAAAAAAAGTGAATAATCAGATTTGAAGAAATAGACCAAGAAACATCGAAGGGTAATATCTAACCTCATTAGCAAGTTTCCGTTTTTTGGGCTTCTCCTCCAAAAATGAGTGCAAAAACTGCTCAAAACATAAACATCCCACTGACTTCAAGTGTACAAAGAACCAGAAAGATAGAAACATGATCATAAATTGCTGCAATCCTTTAGATGAGCCTTGTTTTACAACCAAAAACTCATTGCGGACTAAGACATGCTAAACCCAACTCAACATTATCCAACAAAAAATAAAAATTAAAATGCACCAAAATGAGTTTACCAAATTACACACAAACCTTGGATTTTGCTAATGAATCATCACTTTTAACAGCCTCAGCAATCAAATCCATGTGATCCACCAAGTCATTTTGCGAAGGCTTTACCTCATACAAGCTGCAAATAACATAAGGAATAAGTAAAAAAGAGCACCCAACAATTTCATACTTGAAAATAGGAAAAATACACCCATAAGAGTGATAAACTACCTAAAAATTTTTGCTAACTGGTCCCACAACGATTTCCCTGATAAATCAGGATTCCAACTAATAAGATGCAAGCAATGGACCGATATTAAAACACTCCTAATCACAGGCTCAAAGCTCTTCCTTGGCTTCTGTAGCTTAAGCCACCCAATGTCTTTACTTAAAACGGAAATATCCGGCTTCCCAACATTAGACAGATCAAATTTCCAGGTAGTGACATGCTTGCAAATTGTTAGGAGCCCATCATCAGCTATTCCTCTCAAAAATATCTTCTTTTTAGATCCACAACTAAGGCATTCTTTCCCCCCAAATTGTAGTGGCAACTGAGAAAAGCAAACAGCCTCATCTTTTTCATCATTGAAATAATAGTTTGAGACGGAATGGATTAAAGCCTCTTCTTCTTCATCATCAGAAAACGCCATTACCTCTCTGATAGTATTGAAAACAATGAAAGAAATAACTAACTAGATTTTACTAAAAACAATGCAATTAACAATATAAGAAATTGCAACAACATTAACAAAACCACTTCCCTTTTTCATCATTAGAAAACGCGAGTACCACTACGATCATATTAAACAACGACGACGAAAATAATTAACTAAAGTTTATTAAGAATAATGCAATTAACACTAAAAGAAACTGAAACAATAATAGAAAATTTAATGCAATAGACTGATCAATTCAGGGTTTGAAATAGCTGTTGAGTAACGGTTATGCCCCGTCCACCACCGGTAAAAACCTCAATAGCGGTCCGCTATTTCTGCTAAACCAATAGCTTTACAAAAAGTCCGATGAGACAGGGTAACAAGCAGTACGATAGAAAACAGAAAATCAAATATAGCGGTGATGCAGAGGAAGAGAGCAGATAACACAAAATCTCTCTCATGAGTCAAGTAGAAATCAATGTTCGAGTTAATTTAGGGTTTTAAAAAAATCAATCTTCCATTGAAGTTTAGGGTTTCAAAAATTACCTTATTTAATTTCTCTGGTCCGTCGGAAAATTGAAAGACGAGAGGGCTGAGAAGGAGAGGGATAAAAAGTAATGACTGTTTTTATTTGAGAAGATAAAAGCTGTTTTATATATGTAAACTGTTTGTATATAGCACCGGTTAAAATATCACATGTATTTTTCAAAAATTAAGAATTTTAATTTTTATTTTTATTTTTATATTTTTAATTTTAAAATTTAAGTCTAATTAGTAATACTATTAATTTTTATTAAATTTAAGTTAATTATATTTTTTAATTAAGTAAGTAATTTTTATTATGCTAAAATCACAATAATAAATAAAAATAAATTAATAATGTTAACTATTCAAACTGAATTTTAAATTTTTAAAAAGTAAAAAACTAAATCATATAGAGGACAAATTCCTCTCTTTTTTAATATAGAAAGTATAGGTATATTTTAACCATTATTGTATCTATAAAATATATTAAATAAATATTTATATTTAATTTAAACTATAATAAATTAGTAAATTAAAGCACATTAAAATTTGTCTTCAAATTAATAGAGAAGTTAAACATATTTTAAATAAATTTGACAATAATTAATAAATAGTACCAATTAAAAGTTTTTCTACACATGTAAATTTATCTAGACAAAATCATCAAGAATTAGAGTAAATTACGTATTTCTATTTTAATCATCCAAATGTAAATAAGTTTATTTCTAGCGAGATTTAATAATTTAAAATTTTAAGAATTTGAAAAATAAGTATTAAAATGTAAATACTAAACAATTAAATGTTGTGTTGGTCAAAAAGAATTACATGTTGAATTTAAGTTCGTAATACCTCTCTCCAATCTATACACGTGTTAGCAGAATAAACGATTTTGACCTTTTGTTAAGTTCACCCAAAATTCCGACCGACTTGACCTCTCGCCTTGGCTAAAGAAGTATAGGCTTTTTGTCAACATATTATCTGGCTGAAATGATTCCTTAACTAATCCTTTCACTCCTAGAAATAGGACAAGCACTCGCTTTTTATTCTTCAAGTGTGACCACACCTCCAACGATAAGTGATCCCCATCAGAAAGTAACAACCTCACACTGTCTAGAGCACTATGTCCGCACCTCACATACACCATGTCAATACATCCGCTATAATGGCCTATCACATCATACTATAAGATAAGAGGACCTCTCTTATAAATACCCTCCTAGCAATAGAAAAATGATTGACCTTTTGAGCCTTAAGCTTACTATAGGCAAGTCTTGACCTCTTTAGGTGAACCAATCTTCTTAACACCATCATATGCTTCTTGTTATTTTTTCCTTATTGTATGTTATATCAATGAAGTCATAAAATATGTTTAGTATATTACATAAAATTAAATACCAAATATAATTAAATTATTTAATAAAAGATAATATAATCATAAAATAAACAAAATTGAATTGAATTTATTCTTAATGACAAGTATGTCCCTATTCTATCTAGTAATTTTCATTACTAGTTATGAAATGTATTTAAAAATTTAAGTTAGAAAAATATTAATTTTCAGTTGGTTGATTTTTTTATCAAACAAGACCTTTATTGTTAACACTATCAACATTTGATATTCTGATCTCTTCTCCGTTAAATCATTAAAGGAATGTTTACATGGTTAACTTCTTAAAAAATACATATAATCCGCAGGACTGTAAAATCAAGATCGAAAATGCAGCAGAAATAATAATAATAAACTTAAAAAATGAAATAATAATAATAATAAAACCCAGGAAAGTTGCCCAAACTGATTTTGGCCAACAGCAAGACACGGTGACAAATCAATTAACAACCCCACCTCCCCCAAAAAAAAAAAAAAAAAAACAAAACAAAATCGCCTCATTATTTGCAATTTTGAACAGTTTCCATAGCAAGTGTGTATTGAGATTTATGCTGTACTTATTGCTAAAGAATACTATCTAGAATACAATTGACTGATAAACAAAAAAGAAAAGGAGGAATTTCCTCTTTTGAGGGTCTAATTGTACGAGTTTATGACCTCTTCTGCCTAACTGCAACCATATTCACCCTGTCATGTGATCATGCGTGGGATTCCGCTGTTGCAATTTCAGTATCTTCATTCTCACATTGAGATGACGAGACTGTAATGTCCGAGGCGGCATCATCCATAGTCAAGCTTGAGATTTCACCACACAGCGAGGACCTTTCGTCTTCACCGCTAATGGATGGTGCCGGAGATGTATCTGATGTGTAAGTGCTTCCATTGCCATTAGCAGGGGATAAAGCCACCTCACCCTCTTCCGCTGCGTGTTGAAGGCACCAGTACATTATGCTGGCTGTTAATGTAAGGATCATTTTCTGGTTCACCTGCCAATACCGTAAGAAAATCTGAGTTGTAAACTCCAAATATTCATCCATTTGCGATATTTAAAACTGATGAGATTCACAATGCAGCCTGCCTGCCTGCCTATGTTAGTGTGCTGACAATAATTATGCAATCCAGTTATTCAAAAATTTTTATAAATTTGCGAATGCCACAAAGACTGAAGACTCAATCTAAAGATGCAACGAAGTAGCAAGTGACCTAGAAGAGTTGCATCCTTACCTCCATGATGTCTTCAGGCAACAAGAAAATGGAACACCCAAGCTTTCGTGCCACACTTATGATATATGTTGCGTTCAACCTCTTCTCCTCATCTATAATCCAACAAGGATAAATAAACTTCCAACTTTAGCTCAATCCAAAATCACTTCAAAGATGAAAAATGTGACCAAAATAACTTCAGTTAAAAAAAGAATTTCATACCACTTTCACCCTTGGTTACAAGGTTCCAGTTGACCACTCTAGGCTCCACAGCACTTAAAAGTTCGAGGAAGAACAGTCCAGTGGAAAGGCTTTTATCCTGCAAATTTAGTATAATGTACAATTAACCAGCCTTAACTCCTAAATCGTAAGATGGTTAATATGTATATAAGAATAACGCAGACCTTGAAGCTTTCTACTTGAGTACTTCTTCCTGTACTTTTGACTTTCCGGTTTGCCCAATTCATGATATCTGCATCAGTTATCTCCTTTCCTCGGGAGCGAGATCTCAAACTCTTTAGAAGTTGAAGCATATTGAACCTCATTAATTGCCATAGAAAAGCTGTAACACAAGTAATCCATTTTGAGCATTTGGACAACCATCCAACATTCAACAACCAAGCATATTTTTAAGAATAAATAAAAGAAAGGTGCAAATAATTCCCCACAGCATGAAGCAAGGAACTGACAACTTTTTATGAAAGCTCAGTGCCACAAAGACAAAAGAAACAAATATACACCGAAAGATAAAAAGCAATTTGTCACTCTTTGCAAGCAGGTCAAGGTACTCAACTTACACCAGATGCATATTCCTTTTTATAAATAATAATATTAGTGAAAAACAAAGTTGAACTCTTTAACGGAGGAAAAACAGATCAAGTTGATAAGGAAATTATACAAAAAAAAAAAAAAAAAGAAGAGATTACCGACTATGAGTTTTTTATTTCCTTGCACTATATCATTTCCGCCAAGATTCACAACAGAAAATTTCAACTGTCTCCCGATCTTTACTACTTGATTGCAATTTTCCACTTTTCTAAATGGGAACTTAATTGGAGGTTTTGATGCATGCTTCCAGTTTACTGATCCAGGAGCAACCTTGTCAAGCACCTCTAAAAGTATCCATCTGCATCAAAATCAAGCTTTCTATGTCAATAGTCGAAATATTGAATTACAAACCTTCGGTTCATCCCTTCAAATATCATTTGAGATCTATATGACAGAAACAAGCTGAATGTGAAATTGATGAAACATATGCAAAAACTGCCTACTTGGACATGAAAAATCCATCCATGCTTTCGTCATAAGAGAAAAGCAATCAACCTGATGCTTTCATGGTCTCAATTTTATCAGAAGGATTTAAAAGAAAACACAGGACCTTAACATAACCTTTTGTAATGTTTGCTTAAAATCTACAGTAGGGATAGAGCACGGAACTTGAGCCATTCGAATACATCAGCAAAGAGGAAAACTTACCCAGTTCTGACATCCTCGAAGACATTATTAACATAACTCTCAATTCCAAGACTATTGATCCATAGTCGAAAACATCTCTCTTCCCTGGAAATTTGAACATCATCTGTCATCCTTTCTGCAAAAGAGATTTTTTTGCTATCTGTGCTCAGGCCATTCCTGCAAAAGCACACATGTTTTCTTGCTTGATTACATAAGAGCAGACTTAAGTGTTACTAACTAAACAATCTAAAATACTGACAAGATAATGGATTGAAGGCATGGGAAAAGCATTGTGAACAAAAAATTAGATAACACCACAGCTTAACTGTTTAAACATCAAATCATAGCACTTTCTCCCAATCTTTCTAACAATAGATATAGGCGACAATACTGTTAAATGACAACAAAGGCATTCACGACCTGAAGCACATGAAAAAATCCATGCACCTAGATTCCTAATTTCGTAAGAACAGTTCTATAATGCACATGACCACAACCTATAAGACCTATTAGAGTGGAGTTAGCTCCAGATTTGAAATCATTAAACTGAAAAGGCTTTATAAAAATAAATAAATAATAATTTGAAAACATCTATTATAACCGCAAGTTTTTGTGGTTTCTCACCTTTCATGAAAGATTTGAGCCACAAATGCAAGATTCAAGTTTGTTGAGCCCTCAGTAATGTCTTTTGGGCTCAGATACCGTTTGCAGCCCATTCTCTCTGCGTGGTCAAGAACAAGTTTAGCCCTTTCGACAGGATCCTTTGTATCTAGGGTCAATGGATTGCAGAACTCTGGTGCCAGAACATTAAGCAGGTAAGCATAAGCTTTTCCATCCTGCATGTATGAGAAAATGAGTAAAATATATTAAAATACTGATGCAAGAAAAATAGAAGAATGCATCTAATTGAAGTGTAATCATCCACCTCAACACACTTTATCAGTTTATTGTGACTCAATGTAATATTAACAGAATCACATACCTTCACATCTGAAGAAAAATTGGCAACAGTTTTCTCATAGCCTGCTTTATTTAAATGGAAATTCATCCATTTTAGTAGAACCTTCTCAGGAGCTAACCCCAAAAGTTCCTCAACATCCTGCAAGTGACAATAATTATAAGGGAAACATGCTTATTTCATGCTTCATTATTAATTAAACATCAATCACATGATAAAGTGACATATTACTGCATTGCTATCCTCCACCAATTCCACAAGCTGAGGCGTCTTCTTAAGGTTGAGATCTGCTAATAGTTGAATCTGCAGTTATAAAAGATAGTAAGGATGAGAAAAAGTGTACCTGAACACAACTTGTTTTAAGTTAAACAATCCTACTTTTCTCAGTCTATCAAGACAGTGTAAAGGCTACACAAGAAATTGCAAATGAATGGTAGAGAAGAAATTAGATGCCTACCTTTATAATTTGAGATATCAACCCAAGCACGAGATGGGGCTGCAATACAAATAATAAAGATGAAAACCATTTGATTATCAGAATGTTTCATTCTAACACATAGAGGAATCTGTTATAGCTGTACTAACCCTTCCTTCAACTAAGTCCTGAGTACCAATATTTACCACCGTGCAGCCAATAGCCTTTGCAGAGTTAAGGCAAAGGGTATGGTTCTCATTCCGCTCCCATGGGTTAAGCACCCTTTTTGTGTTGATAGCTCTTTCATCGATGGTTCCAGGCACAGCAACATTTATAAGCTTACTGCACAAATATAAGACAGAACAGAATCAGTAACACTGCTTCATACCAGCTTTTTTTGAAGAAAAAAAATAAAGCAAATGCATAATGGAGCACACCCCATAAATGTACCATAAGAGTACTCCATCTTTTGCGAGATGGAAAAGATCATTCGTAGCTGGATCAAGCGGAAGAAACTGCTTTAAAAATGGATCATCCGCAAGGTAAATATTTATGTGTGTTACATAAGAGGCTTTTTCCGATTCACTGATTGTGTGGAGAAGAGTGGTCGTGGAGGCCTTTAGGAACGATGATGAATTCTTTGGACCACCCAGTTTTCCTGTAGCCTGACCTTGCATATTTAAATACACCTGCTCATTCCATGCAACCAACCATAATGTTAGCTTCCTTCAACTAATTCCAGTATCAAAAAAGGGTTAAAACCTATGGTTCCCACTTCTATGCAACTTGACAGAATGTAAACTGCCATATAAGTTAAATTGAACCAATGATTACTTTTCTTGATGCTTTTATTAACAGAAAAATAGAAAACAAGTATGCAACTGATAGCACGCACAAGCTCATATATATACACACACACACGACTCACCCTGAGGAATGTTTCAAAATCAATCTCACTGCTCATGTCACCATACGATTCGCCCAATATCTGCCTAATCTCATCCTCAGTAAGCAAAGCACTAAAAGCCTTCATCTTCACCATCAAGGGTGGCAAATCTCCTACTGTAACTTTACCATTTTGGTTCTTTGCGGAAACAAACTAGAAATCATATAAAAAAAGGCCATTAAAACTCTATCAAACCATCCATCCAAGAGAGAGAGAAAAAGAACTCTGTCAAATTAGATTCAGAAAAAAAACAACAACAAAATTAAATAATAATTCAATAGTTGAAGCAATAAGTTGAGGAAGGAACAAAACATGCTTACCTTGGAATTAAGGCTGCGAAGCTCAACTTGTGTGAATTGGCTCTGAAGCCATTGATCAGAGACAAGAACACCCACATAACTAGACATATCTACCAAATACTCCAACAGTGCTTCTCAAAATTAAACCAACTGAATCCAGAACCCAATGACCAATGCAAGACTCAAATTAGACTTCAATCTACCCAAGTAGCTAAACCTTTACAAAAATCTTCCTTAAACCCAGAATCTAAAAATCAGAAAAAACCAAATCAACGAGTCAGCTTTAGATCCAGTGAACTTATAAACAACATCAACCCTTCACGAAACTATCCATATAAATTGCTTAGAACTTATATAAATCATGAAAATCCAATACCTTTATCATCTAACAGATGCAAACTAATAGAAAATCCAAATCCAGAACTCAAGTTTAGATCCAATGAACATAAATATTAACAAGAAGCCGTCATGAAAACATCCTACAGAATACTTTTTAACTTATAACAATCACCAAAGATTCAAAAAATTGAAAACCCAAGAAACTAGTACCAATAGAACTCCTTTTTCATTATTCAGTTCCAAGAAGGAACAACCAAAGTAGAAGAGAAAATAAGCACCAAGAAAACTCAAAAGAACAACTAAGAAATGATAACCCAACAAAGGAAACATAAAAAACAAAGCAAACCCAAAATACTTACCTTTAAAAAGCTTAGATTTTCCGGGTTTTCAATAAACGGATTCATTACCTTTCAAAGTTTTTGACTTTACACCCATCAAAATTTACAAACACACACACACAAAAAAAAAGAAAAGAAGTATTAACAAATGTTCATTTATAGGATTGATTATATAGAAAGATAAAGGACCAAAGGATCAAATTTTCTTCTAAGAAGAGCAAAGTGAAAAAGAAAGAACGAAGAAGAAAACATAGCTATTACGGTATTACCTTAAAGACAGCATAGAGCAAGACAAGCTTTGAAACAGATTTGATCCTGTTAAGAATCGAGTGTTTCCGAGAGTATTGTGAACCGAATGCACTCGCTTTATCCTTTTCGACACGTCGACAAATTTGTGTGGAACGTGTAATTGTAGGGCGTTAGGTGTAGTTTGGGATCTTGTGCAGTTACCAAATTACCAGTTCCGAAGAAAAAGATAAAATAAAATAAAAGTTGGAAATGTTACATTTCATATACTTCAACTTAAAGAGTTGTCAAAGATGATAATTAGTAAGCAATATGAATTACTACTGTTTAATGAATTATTAGGAAAAATTATAAAATAATTTTTTTTCTTCTGATTATATTTTAGTTATTTATATTTAAAATATTATATTTTAATTAGTTATTTTATCATTAAGTTTTATTATCTCCCTAATGGCGATCTTATATAGTAATTTAAATGAGTTTTAAATGTTAACTTAAATATTCAGTTGTTAAGATAAAAATAAGTTTTAATTAAATTATTTTGTATTTACCACTTTAATCTAGTATTTTTTAAAATAAAAAATTGTATTTCACCTGATTTGAGTTGAATACCAACCATGGAAGTTGAATTCTTAGTTACAAGTTATTGAACCATCAATTACAGGAAATTTATTGAACAAGTTTTGTGTGAGAAGGTGAAAAAGTTAGGATTGTTAAAAAAATTATTTATTTCAATTAAATCTTTTATGGGCTGTGGACCTAAAGAAGTATGAATTGATGGTGAAGCAGCCTGCAGGCTCTAGGGCCGAATACATTGATGTTGTCAAAAAGTTGAAATTATATAAAAAAAATTTAATTAAAGATGGATGATTTAGTTAATATGTGAAAAAAAAAGGTACCAAAATCTGGGAATTGATTGGAAAATGAGTGAAGATGTCTCCATCGTCACCTTTCTTTCTTGGAAGATCTTTTTAGAGCCTTACAATTAATTATTTGATCCCACTTATCAGTGGTCCCATTTGTCCCCAAATGTATTACATTACCAATTGGTTTCCTTAAAATTTGATAAAAGATAATATTTTACCTAGAAAAAGTATAAGCACTTTATTTTTTTAGAGCAATTTATTAATTTCTTTAAATTGATGCTATGTTCAATTTTTGTACACATTGACAAAGCGCCACCGACCGAACCGACAAGGTTCATTTTGTTAATGCCAAAACCTGTCCATGTGCCGTGCACGACATCCTATTTCTGGTGCAAAGGGACAAATAAATGTTGCATTTCTTTTAAAAAACAAAGAAAGAATAATTGGTGTGAACTGTTTATAGATAGGTTCGGCTTTGGATTTCTTTTTTCGAAATTAAGCCAAATTTATTCGCCTTCATTTTTATAAATACAATGCTTAGTATGGCTGTTTTTCCACAGTGTTTGTTTTATTAATTTAGAGAGTAAAATATTTGAAAGTTAAAAAATAAACTATAATTACATATAACTTTCAGAATTTAATCTATTTGTTTTTGAATTTAAAATTTTAATGAATTCTTATTACTAGTAAAATGTTTTTATTAAATTCACGGGTGTAATATTTTAAAGTTTTTCAAATAAAATATTCACTTAATAATCATACAATAATTAAAATAATATTAAAAATATTTATAGATTTTTTCTCATAAAAACACTCATTCAAATTTATCATAATAAAATATTTTTTGTTAAAATAGTACTATTAAGAAAAATTAACATCCACACTTTAATTAAGATAATTAACAATATTAATTATTTTATTCTTTTAAAGGACAAAATATAATTTTACCTTTTACTCAATTAAAATTTTGTGAAACTTAAAAGTTAATATTAAAATTTTACATTTTAAAGGACACCACCTTATTAGGCTCCCAACTCCACCCTTAATGCTGACGTGTCAATTTAGAATTGCGTCCAAGTCATGTAAGCAAATATATATCTCAACTTTCATTTTGCTTTTCTGCATCAGCAATATAGAACCTCACAACCTAATATTCAACATTTTTATTTATTTATTTAGCCTTCCAAGTATGTACTAGGGCCATATAAGTTTTTTTTTTTAAATACCACATAATCTAATTTTAATAAAAGTTTTATTTTTTACAGCGTAACCAATTAAATTTCAATTATTAAATTAAAAATAAATAAATTAAATTTCAAACCCGTGAAGAGTATAAAAGCTAGAAACATAATTAAATTTTATAATTAAAATTAAATAAAATATGCGTGTAAATCAACTTGATCTATTTATGTAATTAATAACTCAACTTATGGATAAATGTAGAGGTGGAAATGGGAATTTCAATTTTTCTTTCTTGGGGGGAGGGGTTTAAACTTGATCTATTTCCTTGAAAGCTTCCTTTCTTGCCCAGCTTCTTCCAACATGTCAGTCTTTGACAACTACTAGAATTGTAAAAGTCACTTTCATCCTTCGAATGTGCTGGAGAATTGGTTGTTTTGTGTAGTGCAGTTTGGTATTTTCAGCCTCAATGATATGCCTAAAAAGTTTATAATCACTGCAGATTGTATAAGTTTCACCAACACTATTCTAGTGACAATTATTTCTGCTATTTTTAAACTCTTCAAACGACTTTCCAAATTGTTTCTCAGTTCCAAATTTCAAGCAAGAAAGCTATTCCCATAGTTTCCTCTGCATCATTGCACATGGGGTTTATTGTGTCTGCAGTCTCAATTATGTTATGCATTTCCACTTTACAATGTAGGCAACTATTAAGGAATTTCCAATGGAAAATCACTATCTTGAAAGGAAGTTTCAAAGACCATAATCTAGACCAGAGCTTCTTATTGCCAACTGTTTGATTTGAGTTCCCATTGTTGTCTTGCAAGACCTCTTAGTTTACATTAAAATTATAAGTTGACTTCAATAAGAAATATCCATCAAATTTGTGCTTCCATAGCAATCAGTTGCTTTCTGGAGTTTTTTTTACTAATATTTAGTGTCGCTTTTGCTCTAGGTAGGGAGGTTTTATTTCCATCACTTTCTCTGTGTTGGATTCTACTTTCTTGCAAAGCTAAGCCTTAAAAGAAAAAATGTTCTTGTCTACTAATAAGCTCTTCCAAGCTCAAAAGTGGTTCGGTTTAAATATGATATTAATAAATTCTACATTTTGGCAATATTTTTTGATAAGGAATTTTTGAACGAGCCAATTTTAGTTCTTAACAATTCTCCAAGCTTCCTTTTCTAGTAAGGCACTATTCACGCTTTTTGTTTCCCTAAATCCCAAACCCTTATTGGTTGTTTTAAAGGCATTTTTTTTCAACTTGTGAAGTGCAATTTTCTTTCATTCCCTCTATAGATGTAGGGAGATAACCCATTAATGCAATGAACAAATAAATAAAGTAAAATAAAAAAGATTGAATTTGTAAATTTTAACGTGAAAAAATTCCTCAAAAGAGGATTGATAAACCATAAAAGTAACACATTCTAATCCCATACTTAGCATACTTTTGGATGATTTATCATATAATTTAGTGAATTAGATGCTTTTAATCCTTTAATTTCATGTTTTATACTCAGGAAAGTATAGGGGAATAAAAGGAGCAGAAAACAGGCCAAAAACAGACAAAACAGGCTGATTGAAAGACCCACATCGTCAAGACGAATTCCACACAGGCTGAGCACACGCCCGTGTCGATATCGCTCCAGGTTTTCCAAATACGCAGCCCATGTGGATATTGCTCCAGGTTTTCCAAATACGCAGAAAAAGCCAATTTTTAAGGTTTTTGAGCATTCTAAAGTCTATATAAGCACACTAGAAGTAAACCTAAGGGGGCACGCAGAGCAAAAAGTAGAAATTACTCGAAGGAAGCCGTTGGAATCGTCTCAGAAGTAGATCCACCTCAAGATTGAAAATCTCCATTCAAATTTCTCTCGAAGTTTATTTGGGTTTTTTATGTCTTGTTGTTTTTCTAAATTTGAGATGTTTTCCTTTCACATTATGAACTAAACTCTCTAAATACCTAGGGAGGATGAAACCTATGACGAATCTTATTATTTAATGTTCTGAATTTAATGATAAATACTTGTTCTTGTTCTTAATTATGTGTTCTTAATTCTTGATCTAATATTTTCAGGATATTAATCAAGTTGATGTGCTTATTCAGAGGAGCAAAAGTCCCTGTTTAAGAGTAGACCTACCATAATTAAGCGGAGTTGCATGCAATCCTAGAGATAGGACAACAAAAATCTGTCAGATTAGAGTCAAATCTAATAAGGGAATCAATAGATCGAGTTAATGCGACAACAGGGGTTTTAATTAGAAAGAGATTTCAATTAATCAACCTAGAGTCAGATGTTCTTAGTCTCGAAAGAGATATTAATATAATCTAGGGATTTCTACAGATCAAGACAAGTGAATGAATCGTTTGATTCAGAGTCAGAATAATAAGTGAAGTCTAGGTGGATTCTTCCTTGGGTATTGTCTTTATTATTGGTTTATTCGATTATTTTTTTCACTCTCTGTCGTGTTTATTAGTTAATTAGTTTAGTTAAATTTAGATTAAAACAAAATCCCTTCTATTCTAGGCTAGATAATAGAAAGATAGTTAATACTAGTACTTTTCGTCATTGTAGATACGATATTCTGGACTCACCATTGCTATACTACCATTCGATAGGTGTGCTTGCTTTTGTCGTGATCGTAGTCTAGTTTAGTGTTTCATAAAACGATCATCAGTGATAAAAAATCACAGGCAAAAGGTATCGAAAACAGTGGTTTCATAACCCCATTCCCCGATGATCGAATCTATAAATATTAACATTTACTAATCATCGGTTCAATATAGTGTTATATGCAATTTTGGTTCTGTAATTTGATTAATTAGAAAATTAATTATAGTACATGGATTAAATCGTAAAGGTGGTAAAAATTGATTATTATGGATTTCTATTTACTAATGATAATGCATTAATTGATTAGGGCCTAAAATGACAACTTAGTAATTTTATTTATAGAAAGTGTTCGGTTAGGTGTTGACATTATTTAAAATAATGTTAATTTTATATAATAATTAGATTATATATATACCGTAACATAGTGGATGGTGGGGGGAATTCATTTTTTGGGAATTCATTTTTTTTCATCTTCTCTATCACAGTCTTTCTTCCTTGTTGAGCTAGGGAAGTTCGGCCAAGTTTTGTGCTCTTGCATGGTAAGCTAATTCGAGCCCGTTTTGCATGGATTTTGTGTTTTTGATATTGTTGTACTTCAATCTAGTTAATAGTTGTGTCCGTTTCCAAAACTATTAAAGATTCATGAGATTGTCATTGTTGAATGCTTGAAATTGTGGTGTTAAATGATTAGATTAGAATAAAGGTTATGAAAAAGGACCACTTATTAAAATTAAATTTTGTTAGTTTCAAATATCAGGACTAAAGTGTAAACATTTCGAAACCAGTTTGAGATTTCTATAAACATTGTTATAAAAGGGCTCGACTGTATAATGTGTGAGGATTAAAGGAATTGTGAGTGATAGAATTGAACTGACTTATATGCATAATAAGTTGATAAATGATATTTGGTTGATGAAAATTGGATTAAATTAAGTTATAGATCAAGATTTGAATCTTTCAAGAGAAGATCGAGGAAAAGGGGAAGTCGTTGAGTAGACTCTATCGTGGTGTGTTACCATTCTTCCAGGTAAGTTCATATAATATAAAATTTGTTTAATTTTTTTTCTTTAATTTTATAATTGGAAATTTGATAGGTGGGATTCGATTTGTTTAACATAAAAAAGAGATATTGAATTATGATACAAGGAAATAAGGTTATAGAATGAAATCGTCCCGACGAACTTAGTAAAAGGCTCATGCTTATGGTTACATGATGATTCTGAGATCCAACATTTGTTGTAGACTCGAAGATACATGTGACACAGGTTTAGCCTGGACTAGTAACCTGATGTCGTTTTCAAGGTTTAGTATAGACTAGTAACCTTACATGTATATACAACCCTAGCCAAGCTATTATCATGTCTTTAAAGGTTTAGCCCGGACGGGTAAATTGACACCTCTATACATGATTAGCTCGAACGAGCCCCTGATGTGTTGCGTTCCTGTGTTTGAGCTCTTTTACGATGGTTCATCGAGTAACATAAAACTTGCGACGTGTTAATTTGATATGTTATGAAATGAAAGGTAACGAAAAATTTGATGGATAAATTCCAAGTACACAAAATTGAAAGGAAAGTGGATTATTTGGATATGAAAGTTTAACATATCATGTTGCATATTTGGCATTTTATACATTTGATTCGGTGTACAAACTTACATTATTGGAATTATGTAGTATGATAGGTAAACTTATCGCATACATTAAACTACATATATATTTGTTGGTGCGGTAAGTTACTGTAATACCCCTACCCTTATTCATTGCCGGAATAGGGTACGAGGCATTACCGGGGTTTACGAATTAATTTTTTTTTTCAATTCAACATATTTTCATGATAGATTCATGCATTTATATAAGATAACGTCATCACATATCTATAACTAGGTTTGTTAACCATACTAATGGCTAACTTTACATTCATTTCACGTTAACATTTACTTTGTTAGCTTATACATGCCATTGATTTCCAAAATAAAGTTTCTTTATATACCCAAATCCTGAGGTTGACAGTGTGATGTGTCTCCGACCAAATCCGACCTCCGAGCTCTTAACACTACAAAACAGGGAAAAAGGAAACGGGGTAAGCACTTTGTGCTTAGTAAGCTCATGTAACAAGAATTATACTTACCTAATATTTTCAATACAATATAATAAACATTCATATATCCATTCAATGCATTATTACCCTAACATGCACAAACTCAACATTCATGTTAGTACAATAATTTCCATGTATCAATAATATATATATATACACCATGATTGATGTACTCATCAATACCATGATTTTCATTCCCTTATTATTTTTCATATTTATCCCGTCGAATTTATCGGAATTTCGATAGATTTTCAGAGGTACACTTTTAGTGTACAATTCCGGGTCCGTCAATTCATATTCATGTGCGCACATTTCCATTTTAGAGAGCACACTCCCGCGAACCTCAACCTTGCGGTGGGATTACTATCGAGCTAAATCCTCGCAATATAAACTCATAGAGTATTGTCGGGATTACCATCAAAGCTAAATCCTGCAACGACAATTACTCTAATGAGCTTGGATCTGAATTACTAGTCCAAAGCTAAATTGGACCCTAATTTGGATTACCGTTCGGGCTAAATCCATTTTACACATATTCTTCGGAGGGCTATATCAGATAGGATCACCCGTCCTGGCTAGATCCTTTTACCATCAATTCTTTTTCGAGATCCATCGAATTTTCCTTTCATTCAAACGGGATTTCTTCCCATTTTATCAAATATATCAATGTTTCATAAATTTTCATACAATGAACATTCAAATCATATTCATATCAAAACATGCATTTCAAGCATTTAAGAATATAATTCAAGTTACATGAACTTACCTTGATACTTGTTTGTAAACAGTAAAAATCTATTAATCCCGAACTTTTCCTTTCCTCGATATAGCTTCAGATTTGAATCTTCTGGATCTAAATAAATAAATTTAATTATCAATTTAATACATTTCATGTTCATATGCAACATTCTCTATAATTCAACTATTATTTATAGTTCATTCAAAGCTGTCTACTTGAGTCATAGTCACTAAATTATTTATAACTTGAGCTACGGAACTCAAAATTAAGATCCGTTAATTTTTCCTGAAACTAGTCTCATATATATTTTTACCATAAAACTTTCAGAATTTTTGGTTTAGCCAATCAGTACAGTTTATTCTTCAAAGTCACCCATGTTCTGTTGTCTAACAGTTCTGACCCTTCTTCACTAAAAATAAATTATCTCTTTATACAGAATTCAAATGATGTTCTCGTTTGTTTCTATTAAAAATAGACTCATTCAGAATTCTAGACATATAAATTTAAGTCTCTAATTATTTTTATTCAATTTTTTATAATTTTTTAAAGTCAAAACAGGGGAACCCGAATTCAATCTGACCTTGTCTTACAAAATTCATTATATCTCAAAATTTACAAATCCATTACTTACAATATTTCTTCTATGAGAAACTAGACTCAATAATATTTAATTCCATATTTTGTTCATCTTCTAATTCGATTCCTACAATTTTTGGTGATTTTTCAAAGTTAGTCTACTGCTGTTGTCCAAACTGTTTTAGTGCAAGCTGTTTATTACCATTTTTCCCCTAAGCTTTTAATAAATGATAATTTCGTCCCTACTCAATTAGCCTCTCAATTGAGCTGATTTTTCTCAATTAACATTTTATTCTATCACCTTAAACTAGTTTACAACCTTTAGGAATTAGAATTTCAGCAATAGACTTTAATTCCAAATATTTTCACAATTAGGTCCCAAAAATCAATTTCCATTGAAATTGCCTAATAAAATCATCTCATAAACAAATTAAAGCTTTAATTTCATTCTATTTCATCATAAACTTACAGCACTCAACCATGGTGACTTTAAATTTCATCCATGAAATCAAAAACTAATGAATTTAATAGTAGGATCTAGTTGTAAAAGTCTTAGAAACACAAAATTACAAGAAAAGGCAAGGATTAACTCACTTGGTGCAAAAATTATGAAATACCAGCTTAGAGAACCCTCCTATGGCGTTTTTAGCTGCTGGAATTGAAGAAAAATGAAGAAAAATCTAGATATTTCCTATTTAGTCCTAGTTTTATATAGTTAATTTTGCAATATTCTAATTTTACCCTTAATTTATCAATTTTTCTGCTGATTTCATACCCTTGCCGTTCAGCCCAAATAAATTTTGGGTCTAATTTCCTTTTAAATCCTTTCTCATTAGACTCTTAAGCTATTTAATCACTCTAGCAACTTTTACACCTATTACAATTTAGTCCTTTTCATTTAATTGACTACCCAAACATTAAAATTTCCTAACGAAATTTTAATACCACATTAATAACATTTCATAAATATTTATAAAATTATTTTCGACTTGGTTTTATGAGATAGAGGTCCCGATACCTTATTTTACCCAATTTTTTCAATAATTTCTTTTTCTAACTAATCACTAAATTGATAAAATCTTCCTATCAATATTTTCATACGATTTTCCTATCATATAAATTTTCAAGCAAAAATATTGAAATAAATTTCTCTTTAAATCGGATTTGTGGTTACGAAACCACTGTTCCGATAACATTGAATTTACGCCATTACAGTTGCGTGTTGAAATTGTATAAGTTTACTAAATGTTTTAAATACTTACTCCCATATTGCTACATTTTCTATAGATTTTGATTATTCGGGTTGCACTAATCGAATCCACAAGAAGCTCACACTATTCGTTTGTTGACTGGTAGATTTTGTTTATGTCGTTGCGGTAAAGTGGCATGTATTTAGGTGGATACTTGCATGTGAATATAAATGAGTCTAAGTTGTAGTTGTTATGATCCCTTTTGATGTTATAAATGAAATAGATATAGATTTTGATTTTTGAACATGTATATGAATGATACATATTGATTTGATTGTTGTTATGAAAAGCATAGGACTGCATGTGTCATGGCTTAAATGCCCGCTGGACATTCCGTAAAATAGGTGTTCATGGGACATTCCATAATATATGTGTTCGTGGAACAGTCCGCAACTTAGCCATTTGTAGGATAGTATGCAGTTGGACTGCCCATAGGATAGTCTGCCATGTTTCTGTCCGTGGAAGGGTCCACTATATATATATGTACTGTGTTTTGTGTGTACTGTAAGTTATGCGAGTTGTGTATCTGCAAATTGTATCAAGTGGTGTAAAAAAATTTGTTTGATATCGATGATAATTTCCTGTAACTTGGGCTGATGATCGGACCGGGCTATGGGTGTTACAGTATCAATCCTTCCATCAGCCTAGCTATTTGCTAGAGCGTTAGATATTAACTCAAAATTGATGTTGAACATATTAAAACACATAGATCAAATTTTAAACACATTTGAAGTTATCGTATGGACAACTTGGATCAAGTTTAAAAAAAGAAAAAGAAAAAAGGAAATAACCATATTAAATTTTAATGGTATTGTTTTATTTTATTTTATTTTTCTAATACGTCATATTTAAGCTACTAATACAATAGGTATGCATGCATTTAAATTTTGATCACGTGTTTAAAACATGTTAAAACATGCTCCACTTCATATTTGAGCTAGCATTTAGCACTTAAATTAACGTTAGGCTAATAGAAGGATATGATTGATATGATACATATACTTTTAAAAACTCAATTAAAATTTTTACAAACTTATAGATCAATTTAAAGTTTTGATTATCGTTTGGAACTTATGATGAATTAAACTTGAATTTATTAGCATTAAAATGAATCTCATCTTTAATGATCTAACTTAAATGCCTATTAGCATAGTTTAACGAGTCAATAGAATACCAATTCAATTAGAAAATAACTAAAAAAATAACAAAAATATTTTAAGAATCTTTTATATTTTATATTAAATCTATAAATCCAAATAAATTCACAAATGATGAACCAACACATCAAAATCTCAAATTTTCCATTTAAACTAAAGCCTCCTTTAATTTATATGTAAATTTTTTATAAATATATTTCAACAGAAATTTGTATATCTAGTAATTCTCTAATATTGTGTTGGTAAAATGAAGTGATAAATTAGAAGTATGATAGGTAGCATGGGCTGTTTGAATATACTGTGAAGCCCAGTAATGGGGTTAATAACTTGGAATGACAATTTGATAATTCCAATCAAAGCCCAAATAAATTCATTAATAAGGGAGCAGTCTGGCTATTTACTCTACCCCTTAAAAAGAGCCCTTCGAGTCTATTGCAAAAATCGAGAATATAATTATTAAACTGTGATGCATTAGAAATAAAATTTATTTTAAAGAAGTATTATAAACACCCTTATTAGTCAATAAAATTTATACTTTCTCTTTGTTATTTATTTCCTAATACAAAAAAATTCATTCATCACCAAAATTCGAAAATATTTTAGCCATGGGTGGAATTTTCTTTAACAAATATATCTCTAAACATTCACACAAATGAAAAAATTTTAGATAAAATGATAAAATTTAATTTTAAAATTAATGGTTTAATTTACATGTAACATTGAATTATGTCTACAGGAGAGAGATAATACGATATTTGATTGATAGATGAATTTTACAAATTCAATGTCTTCAAATATAATCTCTACAAGCTTTGGTTATGTGTATATAAAATTTGTAATTGAGAAATTATGAAATTAGACGAGGCATTAATCGCATTATGAAGGGAGGCCTTAGTATTGATTTATTTATATGATTGATTATATATATATATATATATATATATTGATTGTAACTTAATAAATATATACTTCATGTCAAAAGATTCCATGGATGTATAGCATAGTTTCTAAATCTTGCAAATCAAAATATTCTTCACAGAACTTTGTTGTTTACCAATCAAGCACCTCAAGGCCTTTGTATTTTCTTCCCTCTTTTAAGCTCTCTCGTGACTATCGTACAGACTGGAATTTGGCTTCACATGCCATAAATCAACATATATAGAGAGAGAGATATATATGTATGTATGTATACACACACATATGTAAAATAGAGCCTTTGTTGTATCAAGAAGCTTCAAAACCCCTTGCTATAAATTAACTCCAAGAGTGTTGCTTGGCATTGGATTTAGATACAAGTTCCGAGGAAAGAAAAATGGCAATGGCTACTGAGAAACTTTTGGTGCAATGCTTGGTTGCAACATTGTTGCTTATTGCAGCGGTGGAAGGAGCTAAAGAGACGACCATCTGTAACATTCCATTGAAAAAGTTGGAGCAGTGCAAGCCGGCAGTCACCGGGAAAAATCCTCCACCGCCAACCAAGGAATGTTGTAGTTTGATAAAACAAGCCGACTTGACTTGTCTCTGCAACTACAAGGACGCTCTTCCTGCTTTCCAGATTGAACCTTCCCGTGCATTTGCATTGCCTCAGAAATGTAAATGTAAGCATCCCGTACCACCACAATGCAAGCGTAAGTTCTCAAATCAATTATATCAGTTTTCTCTTTGTTTTCATCTTTTGGTAAGATATAATCTGGATTAAATTGCTTTCTAACTGATATATTTTGTTGTTTGCAGCCTGAATCACTTCAAGTTACAGGCACAGCTGAAGATTATGAATCATGTCCGAGATATTATTTGTATTGAAACTGTTGTTAAATTTCACCATCTTTCTTCTTGTTGCAATCACTTCAATTTTTCTTGTTATTTTTCACTGATGGCTTCCTTTCAAGGCAATCATCAATCACTAAACATAAAATGGTGGCATCACCAAGAAATTAACAGCCATAATCTAAGAGAAAAAGATGAAATGGTTTGCCTATAACAATTTTCATGAAATCAGCAAGACGTTGGCTATCTAACATTCTGGCTATTAAATAAACTTCACATGAAGCACATAATTCATATAAGAAACATGTAATCACCATTTTAAGCTTTCATTTCCTCTCAATGATTGTTGGCAAGTTTTAATTAGTAAGTCCAACACTAGACATTTTATTTATTGGCAAGTTTTGGTTAAGTTCAACACTGGACATCTTATTTATTTTTTGCTTAGCCTAATTAGAATCCTTACCATAAAATTATTGCTATCAAAATATCAATAAATGTCAAGGTAATCCTAAAAAATACGTCTTCTCTGCTTCAAAAGAAATTAGTATGCAAAGATTAAACCAACTGAAATATGAAATAATGTTTTAAAAAGGAAAAGATGAAGGTGGCTTTGTGTAGTCTAACCAAAACAATATATAATCTACGTCTAACCAAAACAATATATAATCCACTTATTTGCTACCAACTACCACCATGGTTCAATCCAACTTCCTTTGTGTTGTAAAGTTTTCCATAACGCATCGAGCCATAACAATGATATTTTCTCGAGTTA
Organism: Gossypium arboreum; assembly: GCF_025698485.1. Classification (NCBI taxonomy): domain Eukaryota; kingdom Viridiplantae; phylum Streptophyta; class Magnoliopsida; order Malvales; family Malvaceae; genus Gossypium; species Gossypium arboreum. The sequence continues at coordinate 109,692,722 of NC_069070.1, read as the reverse complement.
AGGTTAAGCTTAGTATGGAGGACGGAAAAGAGTGGGGCTAGAAATTTCTCAATCTAATGGTTAACCTACAATGTAAGAAAGTGGTGGTAAATCTTAACCATTTTCATCCTCACACTTTTCCATCTCTCATACTTAACAAAGCCTAAACCTATATTTGGATTGGAGTAGGGGGGGAGAAATGAAAGGAAAGGGAAATGATTATCCATTCCTTTAATTTAGATAAAGAACAGAAAAAGAAATTGAAAGCTCAATTTTTAATTTACCTTAATCCCAAAAGAAAAGCTCAAAAAAATTTAAGATGTAAATATTTTTTTACCCTTCCTTTCTTTTTTTTTTTTTTAACAATCTTTTAAAAATATCATAATTGTAAAATTTCATTATAATTAACACTTTACTTTTCACTGTTTAGCCAAACAAAATTATTAAAATTACTTCACTTTACTTAGCTTTACTACTTTTTTTTTTCGGTGAATTATAATAGAAAGTGTGGGGAGTATCTTACTAACGTAACGTATAATGTTAAGTTGAGATATATGCGTCGTTGACACAATAACGTTAAAACAACTGATCTCAAACGATGTTATCTCTATTGATTTTAGAAAATCAAAAGATAACATTACGAATCCACTAACTAAAGGCTTAAAACGAGATCATATTGTTAAAACATTGAAAGGAATGTGACTAAAACCCATGAAAATAAAAGGCGCTATGTGAAGGAAAACCCTACCTAGTTGACTAGAGATTTTAAGATCTAGGTTCAAAGGGACAACCTTATTGCATAGACCTTGTGAGGTCATTGTAGGGGTACTTATCCCAAGTCTGTTCCTATGATGTAAATAGTGACTAAAAATGGGATAGGTTAAGTAATGCTTTTAATGACCATTGTGTGTTTCAGTAAACCGAACAATATAAGTCACCTATGTGAGAGTGAAGTGGGATCGCTTCAAGGGGACTATTGGGGCATAGTTCTCTCAAACTCTTGCAGAACCAAGAAATGTTCACGGCTATATGAACATACCCATGAGAACTAAAACCTTGCCAGGGAGAGGGAAGTAATTGTGTGAGATATATCATTGTTTACATAAAAGGCAGAACATTTCAAGAACATCACGTCTACGGGTCAGCTAGTAAAGTAAATATACTTTTGAAAGAGAAGGTTCAAGGGTGGATACATACCTATCCTATGCAACTATTGGTCGTAGATTCTATCACCACATCGAGTCAATGTTTTTGGATAAAATTATCAATATTCATTCATGTGGGGAATTGTTGGAAAAATTACTTTTATGGGAACTTTAAGACATTCTCAATAGGTAAAGGTGGAGAGTTAAATCATAAAATTATGGTTTCATATTTTACTTCATGAGACCTTTACAACGGTATATCATATGCTTAAAATGGTTGAGTGATGAATGATAAATTGATACTCAAATTAAACTACTTGGAGATATTGTTGAGGAAAAGTAAAAGCTTAGATCTCACATTGGTTAAATACCAAGTGTGAAATGTGTTTATATATGTGAACTCTCTTGAAGGGTAATTGAATAACTAAGCTTCTAATTTTGCCTCGCGTGCAGGGGGTGCAGGTCCAAACCTGTCGGGGTTGAGGTGCACCAGCACGACGTGGGCAACGCGAAATGTCCAAATCGGTCGGGCCTATAGATATTTTAGCCCAACAGGAATTTATTTTTCCTTAGTAGACATAATCTGTTTATATATGGTCAGTCCACTATCCTAAATGTCTATAAAAGGTTGTGTATTCTATAGGATTAAACCTATATTCCAATAATTTCTTATACCAAAATCTTATTGATTTCAAGATTCTTCTTTTTGCCTCTCTGTATTTCTAAAACATTCCGGTGATAGAAAAATGTAAAGTTCATTTGTTGATCATTGTAGAATTGCTGCTACTTTGATCACCGTTGTTGTTGTATTTTGGGGGACATTCGGCCAATGTTTCTCCAAGTATCGTTGGAGCGGCCGAATCTATTTTAAGAAAACTATGTTTCACATGCCTCAATATTTCGTAAAATCTCAATTCTCCTTTATTTCAACTGTTTATTATGGTTTTATTTGATTTTCGTATTTGATAAATTACTTATAAATCATTCTATTTATATTTCATTTTATATGTGTTTAATTATATTTAATTTATTTTATTCACTAACGTGTTTTGTCTAACAACTAGAACTGAAATTATTTGATTAAGCTATATATCTTGAATTATTATTATTGAAAAAGCTGCATCTTAGATATCCAGTAGAACTGATCATGGGCCGGGCCTAAACAAAATTTTGAGCCCGTTTTTTAGACTCGGGCCAGCCCAACCCAAAATATGGGCCTAAAAATTGTCCAAGCCCGACCAGACCAAGCCCATATTAAAATTTTTAGCTTATTTTATTAAATACAAAATTTTAAAATATAATAAATCAAATACATTTAAAAACATAAAACAAATATTAAAACAAGAAACAAATAAAAATGATACTAAAACAATTCTTAAAACAATACACAAATTGAAAATATAATAAAAAGTGGTCATATTAAAATTGAAACAAGTTAGAACTAAAATGATAACAAAATTAATAATAAAACAAAAGTTCTATAATGTCCAAATAATATTAAAACGACAACAAACAACATAATAAATAGTTGTGAAAGAACAATAAAACACCATAAAAAATAACACCAAAACAGCATAACAAAAAGCACAAAAAAAAAAGCACCAAACAGCAAAAAAAAAGCATCACCAACAATACCACAATAGCACCAAAAACCTGCAAAACTATACATTAACCAATCAACATATTTAATTTTATAACAAATTATAAATTGTAAGCTAAATTAAATTGTTAACAATTAAAAATGATTAAAAATAAAATAAAATATTCAGTATATAATTCGGGCCGAGTCAGGCCAAAAAAATTTTACTTGAGACCTGTCCAATTTTCTAAACGGGCCTCAATTTTTTGAGCCTCCCATTTTTGGATGAAACTTTAGATCGGGTAGCCCAACCCATCATCAGTAATATCAAGTAATAAACATATTTCTTACTAATTGCATCCTTCTTTTTCGCTTCTTTTTTGGTAGTGTCTAACGAAAAACTTTTGTCTAATTGCTTGGTTGCAACATTGTTGCTAATTGCACAGGTACAAGGAACTGATGAGCCAACCATGTATGTAACATTGCATTGAACATGCTGGACCTTTACCGGCCGGTGGTCACAGGGAAATATCCTCCACCACCAACCAAGCAATCTTGTAGTTTTGATAAAACATGTCACGCTTGATTTGTCGCGGCAACATCACCACAATGCAAGGGTAAGTTGGTCCTTAAATAAAACAGTTTCTGACAGATTCAAACATGAATTATCTCAGTTTTCTCATTGTTCTCATCCTTGAATTAAGATAAAAACTGGGTTAAATTGCATTGAAACTGTATTGCAACTGTTGCTATATTTTACCATCTTTCTTCTTGTTGCGTTTACTTCAATTTTCATATTTTTCACTAATAGCTTCCCTTCTAAGGCAATCTATTTTAGAGTATGTTCAAGACTGTTTTTAACACAAATATAGAAGTCCAAAAAGTCCAAACCAGACTCGTTCAATTCCTCTAGCATAGTACTATCTCGATCTGCCATTTGCTAACATTAAAACCCAACCAGCCCTTCGGAAAAAGGGAAAACTTACTGCCATCAATTGATTATGTCAATCCAGTTTCAGTCTGAACTTACCACTGCCTATAACGATGTTGGCTATCTTAACATTCTGGTGGACTGCTAATAGGGCCTCCAAATATCGGTCTCATATACCTGTCATCGAACTTTCTCCAGTAGAAATGTATGGTGTACACAGGCCTTTCGATCAACATACTCAAACTATCCTTTGCTCGAAGGATATTGGTCGAGGCAGATCCCTCAAAGGATAGCAAAGGTAGGGTGATGTCCTCCTTCGGGGATTTCGATCCCTGAGCCTCGTCACTTGTGTCAGTTACATGCTGCGGAAGCAGGCAGAGTATAAGGGGCTTTGTTAGGAAACCGAATACCTGAAACAAAATGATTTCCTAGAATGTCAATCACAGTTCACAGTATTTCATTTAGTGCAGGTGGCAAGTCATGGAAAGCTTTGTACAACCAAGAAAAAATTTACTGTCAACTACGGAAGGCATGGCATTATAACGGTTTCTCTTCAGATTCAAAATCTTGTAAATGATTAGAAAAGTTCAGTTACATACCAGAGTAGTAAAGAGAACAACGATTATAGTGTTTGTTATCATTGCTGCATTGACCGGATCCCATGTCACACCAGAAAATGTGAACTGTATTAATGAAGCAAGCAAGAAAATCAGTAGGAAAATGGAACCCCTATGAGCATGAGTTTAGTTCTATACATGCAATTCAGAAAATTATTTAACAATATCGAACAGCTAACACAATTGAAAAGTGGAAATACTTGTTTAAAAGCCAAAGCAATTGATACTGCCCCTCGCATTAGCCCAGCCCACCAAATAACCACCTGCAGAAATAACACGTTCATAAACTTGTCTTCAACCAATCACGTAGGAAATATCTTACTAGAAAGTTGCAATGAAAAACCGAAATAGTAACCTGGTGTCTGAAAGTTAATGGTTTTGATCTATCGGGATGCTTGTTCAAATAATTGGAGAAAGCAGAGAGAGGGAACACAAATGCAGCACGTCCGACCAATATTAGAAAAACTAAGGTTCCAAAGCTGGCCATTAAAGTCCCAACACTGAAACCAATAACTCAAAACCGAGATCATAAGCTTCAAGGTAAACAGAAGTAAACCAATTTTGAAGGAAGAAGGAAAGCATAATCAGACACCTTAGTCGAGTCATCTTCCATTTCTCCATGTCAAGAGCATCCATTCCTACATAGAGAAAGATGAAGGTTTCTGCAACAAATGACATCATTGCAAATATATGCCTGAAAAAATAAAGAAAATGGTGGATGTTAAGCCTTGTTGACCTCAATGAATCAATAAACATTAGTCACTAATATCAAAGTACATGCCTTGTCGTGATTCTTGAACTTTCGGTCACATTGTACCATGCATAGTGTGACATCAGAATTCCGCAGAAGAAAACAGTGAGAATCCCACTAAGGTCTAACAGCTGCACAAAAAAATAACGCTGTTAAAACGAAGAAGCAGAAATTGCAGGCTCCACTCGTTTTTGTAAGAATGAAGAAGGTTATTTCAGTGAAGGATAGTAGTATTGAAATTTATATTAATCGAACATCAAATTTCAAGCTTTTTATCAGGAGTTACCTCAGCTAACATGTAAGACAGATATGCCATTAAAACCATAATAGCAAGTTCACGAACAGTTGAATGTCTGCAAACAGAAAAGGATTCAGGTTTTACTATGATGTCTTCAAGGCATTTTCCTTTTTCCTTTTTCCTTTTAATTGTAAAAAAAAAGAAAAGAAAAAAAAAAGGGGGTTCTAACCTTCCAAAGTATAAGGTTTTGAGAGAATACGCTGTTACAAGTCCGAACTGCAAGAGAACGAGAAATATCATGCCGAGATTAAGAAGTACCAAGAGTGGATCAAAGCCTAACATTATAATAAATGACATTTACGGTCAGAAGAAAGCTTCAAGAGTAATTAACTCACAGTAACTCCAAGAGCAGTACTTGTAGAGAAAAGGTAAATGAAATCACCAATCAACTGGAAAGATGTTCGGCTGTTAATTCTCGAAACATCGATCTTTTGAATTGCGTTGAAGAGAACTACTGATGTTGCATCATTCACTACTCCTTCTCCAAACACTAGGCTGTACAATAAAGGATTTTCATCTTGATGAAGGACCTATAAGGAAGTAATCAAATGTAAAAATCTCTTTCTGTGAAATAATATGCAAAAACAAAGGGGGGGGGGGGGTTTTGCAAACTGACCAACCTGCAATGTACAAACTGTATCTGTTGATGAGAAAATAGTTCCTACAGCTGAAACAGAACAGCATGAAATTCACAGACAATTCTAGTAAGAAATTAACCCTGAATACAGATATTAGTTGACAAGATAACATCATTAAGAATCTCACCGAGATATTCTCGTGCAGTCAAACCAAAAAATCCTAGCTTGGGAAACAGCCACCAACTGCCTAGGACAAGAGTACCATCCATGAACTTCAGAAAAACTTGTTGCACCAGACAAATATGAAAAATGATATCCTAGGTGGAATCAAAATTACCGGCTGTAATAATCGAGGTAGAGATAAAAACCCCGATTACTCCAAACAGCATGATGGTTATGAAGTTCTGAAAAAATTGTTTCTTCTTCACCTGAAATCTGCAAGCAAACCAGCAAAGAATGAAGTTAGCTAGTTTCAAAATCCAGGTTAATTAACAGGGGAAAAATGTGAAAATTTTTCATGACATTTGAAACCCATTTTACCCTGCATTGAATATAATAGGTGGGAGGAGATAAATGAAGAACAACTCTTCACTGAACCTAAGGATGTGAGAGCTTTTTCCTTTGTTCAAGAACAAGATTACTGTTCCTGCTATGCCTCCCTGAGACCAACAATATGGCAGTTAGACTTTAAATTCCTAAGACATCCATATGTTAATTTTGAAAGGTTCGATAAGATTCTCAAGCAATTAAAAAAGATGAAACACAAACACATGAACATATATATGTATATGTATATGGTAAAGAAAATGTTCCAAAGAAATGAGGGAAATTACAATTAAGATCGCAGTGATTGATTCATTGACCCATCGGTTCTCTTCAAGCAAATGTCCTATAACTAAACATAGGCAGAGAATTGCCACAAACACTGAGATTGGCACCACCTGCTCATGCTCATGAGCTAAGTTTCTTACAAACTCAAACATCTCCACTAGGTATTGTTCCTTCTTTTTACTTACTTCTGCATTATTTTTCTTTATTTTTTTCTTGATCAACTATTTAACATGTTATATATGTTTTAATTTCTCTTTCTATGTATTGTTTTTTTTTTTTTTTTTTTGGATTCAGTGTCAGGAAAAGAAGCTGGAAATTGCCAGACTAAAGGATTTGATACATGAGTTGATGAGTTTTCCCGAAAAAAGAGTGTTGGCAGTTGACATAATGACACGTAGGGTTTCACGTTGCATGGATAACGCCAGGTGCCAGTATGAGCATGAATTATACAACCTCTTGTTGGCGAAAAAGTCCGAGACTGATCAAAAACTGGATCAAGTTTTTAGAGCTATCTGTTGAAGGTTTTGGCTATTATATAATTGCAGGGTAAGGCCTTCTTTCATTGGACCGTTACTTGAATATCCATCTCAATGTTCTTGCCTTCAAAGGAATATTGCTATTTGCTAGTTGTGTTTTGAGGCACTTTCCAAGTCCATAATTTCACTTTTTAGAGTTGGGTGCAAATAATTTGAAAGTAACTGAGGTTATATCAAAGCGATTAAAAGACCACACACCCATGGATAAAAATTATATAACAAATATATTTATTAAAATTAAATAATATTTTAGTAATGGTAAGATTAGGTATTTATATGTTTGATATCATGGGTTTAAAATTTATTATAATTATGTTTGATTGATTCATAAAATGCAAAAGATAAAAACAAAAAACACTCATAATAATATAATTTATTTTGTATATAAATGAGTTTTTTTGTAATTTCTCGATTAAATTGGTGTTTAATTGATTTATGATACTAAATCAATTAAGGGTTTAATATTAGTGTATATTCAAATAATCTTATATAAAGTTATTTCTAAGACATTTAGGTGTTGATTGATAAACTAAAAAATTTAAGTGTTGAAAAATTAAACATTAAATTTAAGTTATAAAATTTGTTCGGTATCTTTCTTAAAATTAAATATTAAATTTTTTCATAAGTTTAATTTTAAAATTTTTAAAAGTAAAGTATTTAAGGATAATATTAAAAATAAAATAAAATAAAAAGAATTGAAAATTTTATATTAAGTGGTAAGCAACTTCTTGTGTACTTATCAAAAATTAAATAGTTAAAAATATTAATTACGGTGAAATATGTATTTAAATTCAAACGTAATAATAATATTGAGAAGAAAATAAAAATGATGACATTAGATTAAAATCATGTATACTTTAATTAATAATATATTAAAAGTAAAATAATATTTGTGTTAAATAATACTTATAAATTATTGAAATTATATTTTATTAAATATAAATTATTAAAATTATATTTATATTTTTAATAAAATATGTTAAATTTATTTTATTTAAATAATAATTAAATTACATGTATATTAAAAATATATAAAAAGTAATAATTAAAATATTTTTTAAAAAGGTTGAGGGAATTACTCCCACCACTAGAAGCCCACCTTTTGAGCTTTAGGCTTCGTTTGGGGGTGTGGTGCTGATGCAGGTGCGTTTAACTTACTTTTTGTCTCACGCTACAGTATTGCCATAGTATCTAATCTCACCGTCACCGTTGTTTTTACACTAACTGCAGGTAAACGCACCGCCCATCCAAACTCACTCTTAGTGGAAAAATTGAAATACGGTGAGTTAGTGAGTTTCTTTAGTTAATGGTGTATTCGATAAATCATTTGAAAGCTTTTAACATTTAATAATTATTTTATTTTTTACTTAATATTTAAAAATATCAAATAAGATAAATAGATAGATAACTATTCATCTTTTAATGTAAAAATATTAAATTGATTTTATTTTATTAAAAATTTAAAAAAATTATTTTATTACTAAATGAGATATTCAAACTAGTATATTTATTTTTATCTAAAACTATCTAAAATAATATAAAATATTATATTACTAAGATTCAAATTAGAAATAAAAATATAAAATATTATATTAATAAGGTTAAAATTAAAAATAAATAATCTTTTGAAAATCAATGTTTATTTTGATCAAACAATATAATTATATTCAATACATATATTTACTAATTTATCAAACAACTTTTAATATAAATTTAGTACTTATAAAATTTAGCACTAAAAATTTAGTACTTAATTTTTCAGTTTATCAAACTCATTTTCTTTGTTTGTATCACTAATTATCTTTAGTGAGATAGAATTTTGAGGAATAATACTTTTTAGGGTAAATTACACTAACTATTCGTAAGTTCTTTTTGTCACCCAATTATAAAAAGTTACAAAAAGGTCACTCAACTATTCGATTTTGTCATTTTTGGTCACCAGTCGTTAAATGACTAACAAAATGATAACATGGAAGCATTTTAAATTGCCATAATAACAACTTTAACCCTAACATTTATATGTTGTGTCAATTTAGTCTTGATTATGAAAATTTTTTCCTCAACATTTATGTATTGTGTAATTAGTTTTTTTTTATTTATAGTTTTACTCTTTTTGGAACCCTTTCCCTATAAAGTTAAAAACAAATTTATCAACTAAATTTGATAAATATATATACCAAAAATCCAAGATAATAGTTTTCACCTTTTCTCATTCTTTTAAAATTAACCCTCAATGTCACAAAAAAATAAAACTACAAAAAGATCAAAGTACACAATATTGAGAGTTAATTTTTTAGAATCAAGACTAAATTAACACAATGTATAATGTTAAGGGTTAAAGTTGCTATTATGTTAATTTTAAAAGTTATCAAATTATCTTTCTATTTGTAATTTAACGGCTAGTGACAAAAAATTTTGAATAATTGAATGATCATTTTGTAACTTTTCATAATTAATGACAAAAACAAAAATACTAAGAATTAGATGACTACAAATATAATTTACTCTATTTTTAATGGAATTTTATAATGAAATAATTATTTTAATTTTTCAATAGAGCATCCATATTCAATCCACTCAAGAAAAAGGTAATTTAATTTTTTGAATTGTATTTAAAATAGTTAATTCACACTAACCCATGGTCAAATATTTAAAATCAATATTTAATTCTGAATTATTAAAATAAATTTAATTTTTATATAAATAAGTATTATTTAATATAATTTGAGTCAAAATTAACATTTTCTATTAAATAAACAAATTATTACAACAAAATTGATAACTCCTTAAATTTTAAAATTAAATTTCAATATGTATGAGTTTAATTATTTTTAAAATTGTTTGAGGTGAAAATTGAATTATAAAATTTTTATATCAAAATTTAATTTTATCATTTATATAAAATTTAGAAATTTTTGAGTAAGATTTTTTGAGTAAGGTAATGTTCCCTGATTTCAACATTAATTTTTTTAAATGTAATTTCACATGATTTTTTTTATAATAGTAAGCATCCTCATTCATTTAAAATGATATTTAAACAAAACCATTTAAATAATAATAATTTTAAAATTCAAACTCAATTTAAATGATTGAAGAATCACTGTATTTTTAATATACACTATCGAAATTAATTTTATTAAAAAAGTTAATTGTTATCAGTGGTGAAGCTTTAAATCTTTTTGGAGTCAAAATTAAATTATATATTTTTATGATTATAATTAAATTTTATTATTTTAAAGAATTAAAGTATAATTTTATTATTATTAATTAAAAAAGTTATAAATAAAAAGTTATCATTTTAGGAGCATCCATGGTCCTACTGGCTCTCCACTACGGTAGGTACTCCGCTGGTTGTCACGATTTGGCTTGATTCGATATTACAGAAATTATTTCGAATTTCACTAAAATTAGCTTAGGTTGTTTTGAATAATTGAAACGTGAAAACAATGGAATCTGAAAAAAATATATTTTGCCTGCAAAAGTATCCTTCCGAAATTGGTGGTAGAGTCCCTTTCCTTTAGCAATTAAGACCCCTTCTCCATCTCCTTTTTACTCATACACTGCTTTCCATCTCTTTCTGCCACTTATATCTCAAATATAATTATTTTGATAAATTTTAATCGTTAAATTATTAAATTCATATTAATGTTTCATTGGATTTATCTCATATATATCATATATCATATATCATATATCATATATACTATTACAAGCTTGTGTTCCTTTACAAATTGCTTACATTTGGCGGCATTAGAATTTTTACATTTTAAACAAATTTTTAAAATGTTATAAAACTAAGGGAATTATGGTTAAAAAAAAAGTTTACTTAAATACAAAAAGTTTATACATGCCTTCTATTTAAAGGATTTCAATTACCATAGGTTACAAAATATAATAAAAATAGTAAAGTTATCCTATATAATTTTAAGGGTTACAAGAATTAAAAAAAAAAAAAAATTCTTAAGGGTCATGGGAATTATATGGACATCCATTTATTAATAAATTTATAATACTTCCCTTGGATGTCCATTAACGAAAATGTGCCTTGTTAAATTTTTATTAAGAAAAATCACGTGAGATAAAAATATAATAAAGGGAAAAGAGTATACAATTTCCTATTTCAAGTTGTTTTGTTAAAACCTCTACCATTAAAACTCAGTGGGACAAAATATTGATTAAAAGAAAAGTGTACAATATGTTTCGAACTCACCCTAATAGCAACATCACGGTAAATATTTGAGTCAATGCATTCCAATATTGTATACTAATCTTTCAAACGTGGTTGATAATGCATTGGTAAAAAGATTAATCAAATTATCATTAGAACGAATTTGTTTAACTTCTATATCACCTTTCTTCTTAAGACCATGAGTGAATGATAATTTTAATGAAATATGTTTCGTTGTAATTATTTATATAACCACCATTCAATTGATTTATACATATAAACGATAGCTGGCATCTTTTCTTACAAAGGCAAATCATATATTTTTTGAATATGTTAAGTCAAGAATCTTAGTCAAACATACGCTCAGCTTCCTTCATGCACTGCAATTTTTGCATGATTTGAAGACGCAACAACTAATGTTTATTTTGTTGAACACTATGATATAACAATATTTCCACATGTAAATAAATATCTCGTTTGAGATCAACCTTTATGTGGAGCTGATAAAATTATAATATTTTAAAAAGTCAAAATTAAAATCGGTGTTGAAAGAATTTAAATTGAATTATTTATACAACTTTTTTTCATTTAATTGAGAAGCTAAAAGACTTAAAATGAAGTTTTAACCATTGAAAAGGGCTAGATATAAAATTATACCATTTAGCCATGGGAGCCAGGCCCTTCGGTCAGTGGCTTCGTCCCTAAATGCTGTCTAAATTCTAACATTGTAACAGTAATAAAAATATTATAATATTATACTAAACTCTAAATATTTATATTTTAGGTTTTCTTAGCATTATGTGATTGCAGTATGGTGGTGACTTTTTAAAATTAGAACGAACATGAAAGATAATTGTATAATTGGCGAATAGTATCTTGATTTTTAATTTCTAAACAAAATATAAACGAATTTATTAAACAGAATTTAATTAAGAAAAATTTAACAAGATGGACTGATAGAAGTGCCTCCAACTTATGACAACCTTTCAAAACAAAATAAAATAATTCTAATCCCATACCAATAATTTGTAAAATATTTTAAATAAAAATTAAAAAGTAAAATGAATAATAAATATGAATATCCAACTTCAAATAAGTTATCCGTAAAAGTAAAATGGATTAAAATATTTATTATTCACAGAAAATTAATTAATAAATATTATTTTGCACTAAAAAGGATAAATATATTGTCCATGTATTTATTGCCCTTAAGCTACGGTGGTCATCATCGAAAAATCTAAAAAGAAAGAGAAGTATTTGATATTTTTATGCATTGAAACTTAAAAATCCTTAAAACTTTGAATTTCACCATCAAAATCCTTCTCAATGTGTTTACATGCTTACAAATCTCAAAAGCTTTGCCTTTTCCATGTGGTGGGACCCAACGTAGGAACGTGACCATTTTGCGCGTTTCGGTGGTGGTGGTGCTTGGTTCCTCAACCAATGACATCATCCCACGTGTGTTCTTGCCAGGTTGGCATTTACCCCCATGTTGTGGACCCTTATCTAGCTGTCTCCCAATTACAAAACCCCCCTTCATATTCAGTTGCTGGCTCGGATTGGAGGGTCGAGCCATGAGTCCAAGTACTCCAGTTCCAGTCATTCAATTGGGTGGGGCGGGCGGTCTGGCCTACTGATTGGTACCGGCCTGGTCTGGACGTTTGCAATTATTGTTATCCGGTTTTTGATTTTCATGAAACTTCAGGCCATCATGAAATTGACTCATTAAAAATAGATTTACCGCGATAAAAAGTGTCTGCTCCAAGCTTCTCTCTCATAATTTAAGAGAATTTTATTCCATTAATTATGTATTAAATGAAATTTTAATTAAAAAATTACTTTATTTTTTATTTAATATATAAAGATTAATGTAATTATTTTAATAGAAAAATAAAATATAACCTAATTTTTATTATAAAGGTTTTCGTAATATTTTTATCAATTTTTTATTATATTATAAAACTTTTGAAAATTTATAATTACAGTTTAAAATTTAAAGATTTTAAAATGTTCAAATCTCAACAATATCCTCTAATCAAAATTTCATTAATAATAGACCATTTTACGGTTTAGTAAAATTGTATAGCTATTAATTATTTATAATAAATAAAGGAAATAGAACTTACAAACTATATTGATAATCTCCGAAATCAGCAATTATTATAGTATTTTAATTAATATTATTAAAGTTGTCGATTGAATCTTATTTTGATTGGTATGAATATTGTTATCAATGTAGAAGCATGTAGGTTCAAGTGCGAGAACATATTATTTTATCATTTATGAGTTAAAAAATTATAAATAATTTTAATGCTGTTTTAAAAGATAAAATTAATGTTATTAAAATTATTGAATTAAGTAGTAAAAGATTAATGACATGAGAGATTTCGAAAACAACGAAAAAGAGATATTATTAGAAAAATGTTTGGAAACAAAAGGACATTAAAGATAAAAGGACCTAATTTAGAACAAAGTTAAAATACATGATGGATGTGAAAAGGGTCATTTACTTTTTAAGAAGATTTTCAACTACTTTTTAATTACTTCCAACTACCCAAAATATAAAAATAAAGGAACAAAAGAAAATCACATGAAATTTTAAAGTTGTTCTAGTAATATATATTTTCCCCTAAATATAAATCACTTCTATTGCCCAGGCCCTAAATAAAGTAAAAAGAAAAAAATATCATTTGGCCTTCAATTTTATGAAAATTATTTAAACTCTCAATTTAATTTTAGTCTTCTTAATTTTTAATTTATTTTTATCAAATTACTTCAAAATACATAAAAAATTAATAATTTTAATTTTACCAATATAATATAATACACACATGAATGAAACATCAACATTTAATTAATATTTTAAAATTGACAAAAATAAAAAATGTTTTCAAAAATTAAAATTGTTAAAATTATTTAAAATATAAAAATATTTTTAATTTTAAAATTTAATTATATATTAACATGTCATTCATGCAACAATCTATATGTATGCTTTGCTAAACAAAGTTAACAAATGTTAAGTATAAGTTAAAGAGCAAATTAAATGGGGTTAAAATAAAATTTTTTTATAGTTGTAGGATAAAAACATTATTATGCAAAAGAAAAAAAGGGGTTTTAGAGCTCATGGTAATCAGGTGGAAGCAATCACACTCAATCACTATCCCACACCTTCGGACAAAAGCCCCCCCGTAACCTTAGACCGGCTCCAGCCGAGCTTGGGACAGCGCGTGATTCGGTTCGAGAAAAACTAGTTTAAATTAACTATGTAAATTATTATTAAACACTTTAATTAATTAAAATCGAATAACTTAAATATGGGAAGCAACAAAAAGCCAGCCTAAAAGTTCAGCATTTTTCTTTCTCAACAATCACTTTTCTCTCTCTAAATCTTGTACGGTTTACGAAGCGAGGAAGTAACCGGCGGCAGAGATCAGTGGCGGAGCTGAGCTGAGTCGTCAGTGGAAGAGATAGTTCAGGCAATGGGAAGCTTGCGTGGCATTTCGATTGCCATTTTTGTAGTTCAAGCTCTGTTAGCTTCAGTAGCTTTGGTTTCAGCTCAAGGATCTGCTACTCCTTCTCGTTGGCAGACTTTAAGCGGTGCGTTTCTCTCTTTCGCTTCCTTTTCTTTTTCTAAATCCGTTAAATGATGTGAATTAAAAAAAAAAACTTTATCTAGTTCTGTTTGGTTGCTGAGAAAGATGAGGAAATGTTGGGAAAACAGCTTGCTGAGCTGGATGCATTTTCAAAATTTCCCGTCTTTGCTTGAATATAAGTTTGTTTCTGTTTGATTTACTCAAAATTGAAGGGAAAAAAAAGGAGGAGAAAATTACTCAAACTAAGCTTACTTTGAGCTGCTTAGCCGTATCAGATTCGATGTGTTTTGTTTGAGTTTTAGCTAGTTCGAACTTGGTTTTGTTTTATTTAATAGCTTCTGTTCATCTATAAAGAAAACGAAGTGAAGGTAAAGGGAAAAAATTCACGTTCCTTCAAAAAAAAAAATGCTTATCAAGTTTTCTCAGATTTGCCTTCAAGAAAGAAAATTTTCTAATTTCTCTTTCGTTCGTACAAAAGTGAAAGAAACGACGAGAAAAATGCATGCTTTAATGATTTCCAACTTCAAAGTTTCTCCAAGTGGAACATTTTATTTTATTTTATTAAAATTCACTCTCCTTATTGATTTATGACCCGTCATTTGAAATTTAGTTATTTTTAATTTGGCTTCTGAGGAAGTACATGCATTAGAAAAACGATAAATTGCACGGGAAAATGGAACAAATAGATAAAAAAAAATGCAGCTTTAAGTTTCTCCTGATTTATTTCTTTGAATGATTTTGTTTTTTATTCTGACTCTTCTTCCTTCGTATATTAGAGTTAGTGTTGTTCTTCATTAGAAGTTTGGCCTTTTTTTCTGTTGATCAATATGCTTAAACTATTCAATTTCCTTTTCAGGGGAAGCACCCGTTGTCATAGCTCGTGGTGGATTTTCAGGAATATTTTCAGACTCCAGTTTTGGAGCTTATAGTTTGGCTTTAGAAACGGGTCCTTCTGATGTGATCTTGTGGTGTGATGTGCAATTAACAAAAGATGGAGCCGGGATTTGCTTTCCTGATCTTAAGCTAGATAACAATTCTAACATTGCAACTATTTTCAGTGATAAGCCGGTGACTTACCTTGTTAATGGGGTCTCTACCAAGGGACTTTTTTCTATTGATTATACTCTCAAGGATCTTGGAAGTGTTTATTGTAAGTTCAACTCGCAGTTTATCATGTTAGTTTTTTCTTGGTCACCATCAGTGTTCTCTACCTCTTATTTATTGCTTTTGTCGTTACATTCTCTCTCTTTTTTTTTTTTTTTTTATCATCATCTTCACAAACTTTGATTGATAGATAGTTAATGAACTTGCGAGTTTCAAGTTCATCTTACTGGTCTCAAAATTATTTTTTAGTTTTGAATCATAAAACTCGTTTACTAACCACTAATGATCTAGTTCAAGCAGTTTTACAAGCAATCCAGTAATTAATTCTGAAGTTTGATATGATACCACTAGCTTTCACTTTGACATTATTACCTATACACGTTTGTATTTTTTTTGATAGGTTTGTTTGACTTGACTTGCTGTGAAATGTACCAGTAGTAAATTCTTTATTGCTTTCTGCTACTTGTTTGTTGTGTTACATTCTAATGTGTTATTTGTTTTCTGGACAGTAAGTCAAGGTATCTACTCTCGGACGAATAAGTTTGATGGAAATAATTACCAAATTATGACCGTTCAGGATACCTATACCCAACTGAAACCACTTGGATTTTGGTTGAATATTCAGGTAAAGGATTTTTCAGTGCTTAATAATGCGTTCCTACTTTTCCCTCATGTCTTTTCTTATCTCTTTGTTAATTTAGTGTAACTTCATCTTTCTGTTTTTGGATTTAATTGACTGTCCCTCTATTTTGCAGCATGATGCATTTTATGCAGCACACAACTTGAGCATGAGAAGCTTCGTACTTTCTGTAACTAGAAATGCAAAAGTTACTGTTGACTATATCTCGTCACCGGAGGTAGCTTTCTTGCGAAACATTGCTCCAATTTTCCGAAGAAGTTCAACAAAGGTTGTCTTCCGATTTCTAGGACGGAAGGATGTGGAACCTTCAACAAATCAGACCTATGATTCTCTCTTAACAAATCTGACATTTATCAAGACATTTGCCGCTGGAATCATTGTACCAAAGTGTTATATATGGCCTGTAGATGGAGCTCTTTACTTGCAACCTTCTACCTCTATTGTCTTGGATGCTCACAAAGAAGGGCTAGAAGTTTTTGCGTCAGACTTTTATAATGATGTTCCATTCAGCTTCAATTACTCATATGACCCAGTAGCTGAGTACCTTCAGTTTGTTGACAATGGTAAATTCTCTGTTGATGGGGTTTTAACCGACTTCCCAATAACTCCAGCAGCAGCTATAGGTAAGTTATATGCAGGTGTATGCATTATGAATCCTCAGAATTTATCAATTTATTTGTTGTTATTATTTTGCATCTATATGCTGATATTTACTTTCTAACTTAAATTATGGTCAAATTTCAAATTATTCTTAAGGATGGTTACTTATCTTAGTAACTTGCGCTGCCATTTTGCAAATTTCATCAAAATTTGTGTACTTAGGGAGAATACTAAAAGGGTGCGCCTAAGAATCTTTTGCTTTGTTGGTATTTTTCTCCTTGTTTGCCCCATGCCATGGTTTCATCATTTAAATAAGATGGTGAAGTGAGATATCTGCCTTTTGTGTCAATCTGTATTTTCTTGGCCTGACATTCTCGACAGTCTACACAGTAACTTAGTCTGGTTATTGAAAGGACAGGTTGCCTTATTTTTGCCAGATGCCATTATCTTTTGCTGCTACTGGATAAGAAAGTTGGGGTTTTTTTGGTTAAGATGCTAACTTTTGTTTCGCATTGCAGATTGTTTTGCTCACATAGGAAAAAATGCTTCAAAACAAGGTATGTATTTATGGAATGCTTCTGAACAGAATAGCTTAATATTTTTTGCTAAGAGTTAGTGGTAATGGTCATGAGATTATGTGTTTTAAGGTTCTTCATAAACTATTTCTTTTGTTGTCATGCTACAGCGGACCTTTTGGTCATATCAAATAATGGAGCAAGTGGAGACTATCCTGGTTGTACTAACATGGCATATTCAAAAGCTATTCAAGATGGTGTAGATGTTCTTGACTGTCCTGTTCAAATGACAAAGGATGGAATACCTATTTGCTTGGGCTCTATAAATCTTATAGAGAGCACCGACATTGTCCGAACAGGCTTTAGCAATCTTACAACAACTGTGCCAGAGATTATGCAGAGCAGTGGAATATTTACCTACAACCTGTCATGGAGTGATATTAAAAGTTTGAAACGTAAGTTGAATTTAGTTCTCGTTTGCTTGTTCTTTATTGTATTGAATTGTTTTCTTTTTGATCTTTTTTTTCTTTCTTTTGGGTGGGATTAGATTCTAGAGTCTTTAATCCTTTCACACAATAGAAACATAACATGTTGAAAATAAAAGTTGCCTAAGCATAGATTGAAGTTTGTACATTATATTGAGTGGGTTTGTGAGATATGTCCTACTTTCTTTCTGGATGCAAATTCATGTTTCGTTCTGTGCTTGAAACATTGATAGCCATCTTGAAGGTGCATGAATGAAACTCTGCTTTGGAAGATACTCTCTTTGCCTACAGTACTTATTGTCAGTTTATTTTAATTTGCCCCATCATCTAAATCTGTGTTTTAGTTGTAGAGGTTCAGCTAATTTTTTTTTTGTTTCTTTGATAGATATATTTGGCATTAGCTTTTTGTCAAATTCCTTATTCTAATCTATCAATACTTCTCCTGTAGCTGTAATATCAAGCCCACAGTCACAGTACAAATTGTTTCGAAATCCAAAGTTCCAAAATGCTGGGAAGTACTTACAGTTATCTGAATTTTTAAGAATGGCAAACACCACTAGCTCTCTAAATGGTGTCTTAATCAGCATAGAGGTCAGTTCTTGCCATTCTATATTTTCCTCATTGTATTGGTGTTTATGCTGTACTTTTATTTTCTACTCACATTACTGGAACTAATGATGGATGTTAGGACGTTAGGCACAGTAATTGTGAATGGTGGCTATTGTTTTATTTTGTGCCAGGGTGGAACTGTTAGCATGGTAGCTTAATTATCGTGAGAAACATATCAGATTGAATCATAATCTTACATGGTAACTGTGGTTTATGCCATATGGAATATATTGACCTGAATGGTCTGAAAAACATAAAACATAATTTAACCAGTAGCCGGCACCTTTATGAACTGAAGTACTCAATATCTTGTATCTGCTTACTATATCATTCTGTAAGTACAATAATTCTGGAGTTTGTGAAACCTTTAATGCTCATCTTAATTAAATATCACTTAAGATTTAAAAACCATTCTATTGTTTTACAAATTGTTGAAATACGTTTCATCCATCTCATAATTAAGTAACCTTATTTGCGAAATAATGTTGACCGAGATTGTCACGACCAGCTGACCAACAAGGTACTCTCATTATCTTGGGTCATGTCGCGTTGACATTGTGATCATAATACCAGCATTGTCTTCTTTGGGCGTCCACTGACCCCTTAAGGTTTTCTCAGCCAAAGGTGTGCCGTCCTAGATTTGAACCCAAGATCTCCTACATATAGGACTCTTTTCCACAACTCTGGTATTGATTGACCTACATGATCCGTTGACTGGCAAGATACTCTAATTTCCCTGAGCCATGTTGCATAGTGTTATGAGCACAATATCGATATTGTTCTCTTTGGGCATCCATTGACCTCTCAAGGTTTTGTCACTTGAAGGTCTCACCTCCCCAAGGAAGAGACTCCTATATGTAAAAGTTATTGGGTTTGAAGCACTTCTTTAACAAAACTTGAGGGACCAATGAACACCCAAAGAGAACAATACTGGTATTGTGCTCACAACACTGGTTTGATACGACTCAAGGAACTGAGATGACATGAATAGCCCGCTGACTGACAAGGTACTCTAATTTCTCCGGGTTGTGAGCAGAAAACTATTATTATCCTCATTGGATGTCCACTAACCCCTCAAAGTTGTAACCCAAAGATGCATCTCCCCAGGTTCGAATCCAACACTTCCTCCATATAGGAGTCTTTTCTACTACTATGCTACCCTTTGTTCTACGCACAATACTGTTATTGTCCTTTTTGGGCATAAGGTTTGGTCATTGTGTGTCTCCCCATGTTTGAACCCAACAGCTCCTGTCCATACAAGTCTTTTGCACAACTGTGGTACCATTTGATGGACGCCTGTAGAGGAAAAGACCGGTTTGCTCACAATGCCAGTGTGACAAGGTCCAGGAAAATGAGTGTACATTGCTGGTTGGCGGATTGAGACAGAGACAAGCAGGCTATCTTCCAACTTCGTATGGATGCTGAAGAGAGTATCTTCATTATCTTTTCCCTTATATTGGTTGCAATTGTCTAAATATTTTCTGACATTTTGTAACAAAATCTCCAATCTTGTTTTCTCTCTTTGATGATTGAAAATATCCCATCTTCTGAAAGTCATAGCTGCTTAAAATCTTTGCTAATGATGATTGTCTGCTAGCCATGAATTCTGCATATTCATATTTCAAACCGTTTCTTCTTTGATAATATAACACGAACATTTTCTTCTGAAGATTTTTGACAGTTCTGACTTGTTTATCCTTTCAGAATGCTGCTTACCTTGCAAAGCAGGGATTTGGTGTGACTGATGCAGTGCTTAAGGCCTTGAACGAAGCTGGCTACGATAAACAAACAACTCAAAAAGTTATGATACAGTCCAGTAGTAGCTCTGTTTTAATGAAATTCAAGGGTAAAACCAACTATCAGCTTGTCTACAAGATTGACGAAGATATTGGTGGTGCTCAAAGTTCAACAATTGATGACATTAAGAGATTTGCTAGTGCTGTTGTCATTAGCAAGGACTCTGTGTTTCCTGAAAATTCAGCATTCCTTGCTGGTGCGACAGATGTTGTATCAAGGCTACAAGCTGCTAATCTCTCTGTACTTGTTCAAACCTTCAGAAATGAGTTTACATCTCAAGCATGGGACTTCTTCTCTGATGCAACTGTTGAGATCAATTCCTTCTATGTGGGAGCCGGTATTAATGGTGTCATTACAGACTTCCCAAAGACCTCTGATAGATACCGGAGTAAGTGCTTACCTGTTGAAATGGAAACTACAAAATTTTATGATAATGAACTACCAGCCTTTTTGCTTTCTGGCTAACTGAATATGTTATGGACCGGTATTGATGTGATAATGTTTTTGTAGGAAACCGATGCTTGAAGAGAGGCAACAAGATACCCACTTACATGAGTCCTGTGCCGCCTGGCAGCCTTTTGCAACTAGTCACAACTGATTACTTGCCACCAGCTGAAGCTCCAAAACCCTACCTGACTGAGTCAGATGTTGTTGAGCCTCCTTTGCCTCCCGTTGCCAAAACAACCTCGATTTCTACTCCATCTGGCACTGTAGCAGCAGCCCCAGCACCAAACGGACAGCCTAAAGTTGCTGCCTCTATCATTGTACCACTTATGGCTATGCTTCTTGCCATGTATTACCGTTTTGAAATCTGATAAGAGTCGGCCTTGCTCTCAATTTTTTATAAATCTTATTGCTTTGGATATCGAGTAGGTTGAAGGTTTTGCTGCAGGAGTGCAGTGCCCGCGGCAAAGACCAGTTTTTCTTAGTTGTCTCCCCTCCAAACAGCAGTGTTAATTCCTTTTACCTTATAATTTTGTAGGTATGTTCATTCTTCTCATTGTCTTCCTTTTTCTAAAAGCACAGTTCTTGAGAGCTACATATCTTTAATGGATGCATTCCCTATTTGATTTGTGTAAGATATCTCTGCCATTATTCATTTCTGTGAATTATTTATGGATCTCTCTCTCTCTCTCTCTCTATATATATATATATATATATATATATATATATTATCCCCTTAAACCTCCACAACTGCCATATCAGTGCCTTCTGGAATTACGACGATAAGAAAGAGAATTACAAAGAGTAAACAAGAGATTTTGTAATAAAACAGTCTGCAAAAGTTTTATATATTTCACTCTATATTGAATTATGAATAACAGGGGTATTTATAACAAGAAAAGCTTCCAACTACAGAAGAAAATAACAAAGATTTTATGCTAATAAATAACAAATATATTATACTAATAATTTTTAAATCTTTTAAGAAAGG
The DNA here is from genome assembly GCF_025698485.1 of Gossypium arboreum. NCBI lineage: Eukaryota > Viridiplantae > Streptophyta > Magnoliopsida > Malvales > Malvaceae > Gossypium > Gossypium arboreum. The sequence goes on along the minus strand of NC_069070.1, from coordinate 109,670,528 downwards.
AAAACATAATCTGTAAACCTAATTTGCACGCAAATTCTTCAAATCTAGTTACTTCGTAGCTACATGGTTCTCTAAGCAGCTCACATTTTTTTCGCAATCCCAGTATGCATTCTTAATTCGTCGAAGTAATGAGCTCGTCAATCCTTAGAGGGTTTGTCAATGTTGATGAATTCGCCCATAGAGAGTTTGCAAAGCTTAAAGGATTCACCAGTCTGGACGACTTCGTCAATTTTGAAGGATTCGCTAAATGTGCATGATGCGTTAACGGTCATCTCGCAACAGTCTCTCTTATCTGGTTTAACCTTTTGCTTCTCTTATTTGCCTCTGATCAAAGGCCTCTTATCTACGTCATCTCCGCTACGTATTCTTCATTTTATCATCATAGCCATTGATCTTAATGATGGAAATCCCATGTCACCAACTTTTTTTAGTAAACCTTTACTCCTTGCATGGTTACCTTTCGATACAACTTATACTGACTCAACCGTCAGTCCATGGACAAGCTCACTGCGAGATTGTTGGAACCTTAGGGTCTCAGATCTTCTACAAGGTACTGTATATATATCGTATTTCATCAGTATAAGTTAACCCCCGTTGACATCCTATATATCCCGCTGTATTCATGACTTTTGTGGCATGATAAGGTTTAATGCATGAATTTTTGTGTCGTAACATAACTGGAGGAAGTCCTACGTGAGAAGTAATGTATCATTTCGCCTTATACTTAAGTTTCGTAGATACGGAAATGGTAAAATCGGTATATAATCCACCAATTAATTTCAACTTCCTACGGCGGCAAACCCTGATTTCTCTATGTAGGTATGTTGAGTGTTTTCTTTTATCCTCCTTAGATGATAAGGTTGTCTATTTATATGATATGATTATTGTTCACTGATGTGATATCTTAGGTAGGTTCCGTGTATGTTAACACGTACTCTACTCTAGATTTGACATATGTTTCTACGATGGGGGTTTGACTTATGTAGTGCCATGCGAGCAGCCTTATGTGCGATCTCACGTGTGATCTCATGAGAGGGTGTAAGTGCCCCTCCTGCGAACTCTTAATGTCGTGCGAGCTTGATAGGCGAACTTGATGTGGGAACTGTATAGAGTTTGACCAGAACCTATTCGGGTTATGAGTCAGAAATAGTAAGTATCATAACAAGGTATATATTTCATTCAAGAGGTTGTGGTATTGATTATCCTTATATCACACTCTAGTATTAGTTGAAGACTGAAATAATTTTTTTATCATTCAGTTTATGATTGATGTACTTTTTTCACAATCTTGAAAATGGTAAAAAAGAAAAAGAAAGATCATCAAAGACATTAAATTTGTGTGAGGGTTTTCTAAAGGGCGTAGCATACAATTAAGATGCAAGTATTACCCAAATTTAGCACGTTACTAAAGCTGCTGCTGCTGTGTGAGGATTTTTAAACCAAAATAGACGAAATAAAGTTGCAACGTAGAAAATCAAGGCTAGGAGCGAGGCTGGAAATTCAAGTCAACTGGCGATGGGTGGCAGAGCCACTTAAAAAGTTAGGCTTTAGGCTAGGAGAGGACGATCCCATTGACGTGGGAGATATAGCGGTTGATACACAGAATGGAAACATGATGTGGTTTGGGGATAAATAGATGAACTCTGTTTCTGATACTGAAAGTAATCAAGGGTTTCTAGAAATGATGACATACATCTGATGGAGGATGTAGTTGAGGATACAAGCGGTTCCTTCCATAATTTTCTGGGAAAGGGTACAATCTTTGGTTGAGGACACCACGTCTAAGACTGACATCCTAAAACCTAGGGGCGAAGTTAGAAAACTAACTTTGGAGGCCAGAGATGAACCATAGATTTTGGGAGGCTAAAATGCAGTTTCACCATTATAATAACTTGTAATTTCATAAGTTTCAAAGGGATTAAATCACACTTATCATTTTTGGGTCAAGATCATCTGCCTCCTCTTATCTACGCTCCTGCTAAATACTATAATGGATCCTCACTTGCGAACCCAGGACATTCTGGCTCAGGAGCCATCGTTAGGGATCATAATAATCATTGGATTGCTTGTTATCATAGATTTATTGGGATCTCTTCTAATATAATAGTCGAACTATGGGGTCTTAGGATGGGCTTCAACTTGCTAAAAGTTTGCACATTTCTTGTATAGTTGTCGAGCTTGATGTGGTCGTTATTGTGAATTCCATCAAAAATCAGGATCATGATTTGCTTCATCCTCTTATTTATGACTATAGGACTTTGTTGAGCAACTTCTAGTGCAGTAGTCTACTTCATATCTACCAAGAGGAAGCAATACCATTTCTAGTATTTTGTACGAAACTAGGAGTTCAACTTGTAACTAGGTTGTTTATTTTGACCTCTCATATTTTCTTCTTCCTCTTGTGGATGGACATAATTAGCTTTCCTACGTATCGAACTATTTAATTAATAAGTGTTCCTTTATTGACAAAAAAGAAAACATTTTAAAACTGTTGGGAAGAAAAATTAGATTCAGTATCCTTTCAACTAAAATCCATGCTCTATGCAAATCAATGTTTTAAGAATTCAATTGAGGGTTGAATTAATTAGGACATCGATTTTCTTTTCAATCGGTTTAAAAATTCTTTAAAAAAAATCATAAACCTTAAAAAATAATTAGGAAAAATAATATTATTTGAATTATAATATTAAATGAATAATTATTATTTGCTTCATTGCATCCTCAAGGTTAATTTATTTGAAACTCTTTTGCACACCGAAGATAGGTGGGAGCGAATATAATATTAAAGATAGTGGTTTGATATACGCCTTTGAGCCTTGTCCTATTTCTTCTTTTTTTGTTCGAGTTCCGTTCGTGTGTTCGAGATTTTGCTCATCGGAGATTTGTACTAACAATTTTAAGGTTATATCATTCATGATGACTACCACAACACATAAAAGTGGAACATTAAGGGAGTTGGATTCCAACTTTGTCAAACTTGATCATTTTGAAGGTGGCAATTTTTAACGATGGCAGAAAAAGATGTACTTCTTATTAACAACTTTGAAGGTTGCCTATGTTTTGGATACAAGACCAGAAGAGAATGAAAACGAATCTATTGCTGTAACCCAAGAAAAGCAAAAATGGGACAATGTTGATTACATGTGCATAAGCCACATATTGAATGGTTAATCTGATGGTTTGTTCAACACCTACCAAAAAGAGGTCACCGCTAAAGAATTATAGGACAAATTAGAGACAAGATACATGACCGACGATGCTACAAGTAAGAAGTTTATTAAGATACATGACCGACGATGCTACAAGTAAGAAGTTTATTGTTAGTCGTTTCAATAGTTATCAAATGGTTTATGGTAATTATGTTATGGAATAATTTCGTGATATTGAAAAAATGCTAAATCAATTTAAGCAATATGATATAAAAATGGATGAAATGATTGTTGTATCCTCTATAATAGATAGATTCGATCCATATTGGAAAGACTTTAAAAGAAGTTTAAAACATAAGAAAGAGGAAATATCTCTTGAGGCTTTGGCAAATCATCTTTGTATTGAAGAAGAATATTGAAAGCAAGACCAAAACCTAAATTCTGAAAATGCTAAAGTGCATGTTACGGAGGAAGTATCGACTACTAAACCATTCAAGAGAAAGTTCAAACAGACTGATAGAACACCTGAGTTCAAAAGGAAACAAAAGGGCTTATGCTATCGTTCTGGTAAACCAAGACATTTCAAGAATAAATGTCAAATTTTAAAGAAGAAATCATCTTCTAAGACTAATAATAACAAAAAGTTCATTACAATGATGTCTAAAATTAATATGGCACAAGATGGTAATGCATGGTGAATTGGTACCGGAGCAACCAAACATGTGTGCAAAGACAAAAGCATGTTCATAAAGTTCACACAATGTGAAAATGGCAGTGTTTTGTACATGGAAAATTCTTCCACCGTAACAATCAATGACAAAGGGTTTGTTGAACTACAATTCACTTCTGGAAATGTTTTAACCTTGAAAGATGTACTTTATGTACCAGAAGTTAGGAAGAGTTTGGTGTTTGGAAATCTGTTGAATAAGTTTGGTTTTAAACTTTTTTTTGAGGTAGATAAGTTTATTTTGTCTAAGGGAGGAATTTTTATAGGGAAATGATATATGTATAAGAACATGTTCAAACTCAATATTATTAATAAGAATAAAAATACTATTTCTATTTATATGGTCGAACCTTCTTATTTATGGCATTATAGATTAGGTTATTTGAATTATAGAAAATTGAATGACATGCATAAGTTAGATTTAATTCTTATTTTAATAATATTGAAAATACAATACATGTATGTTAACTAAAATTACAAGAAACCCTTTCCCTAAGGTTAAAAGGAAAACAAAGTTGATTGTTTTGATACATAGTGATTTATGTGACATACATAATACTCGTACATTAAGTGGAAAGAAATATTTTGTTACTTTTATTAATGATTTCTCTAGATATTGCTATGTATATTTATTGCATTCACAAGATAAAGAACTTGATAAATTTAAAGTTTATAAATCTAAAGTTGAACTTCAGTGTGAATCATTTATCAAGTGCTTAAGATTGGATAGAGGTGGAGAATATTATAATCCAAGTTATTTTAAATCCACTGGGATTATCCATCAAGTTTCAGCCCTTTACACACCACAACAAAATGGTGTAGCTGAAATGAAAAATAAAGTCTTGATTGAAATGGTAAATTCAATATTATCATATTCAGGTCTTAGACAAGGTTTTTGGGGAGAAACTGTTCTAACAGCTTGTCATATATTGAATAGAGATCCTAATAAGGAAACTAAAATAACCCCTTATGAACAATGGAAGAAAAGGAAATCAAACCTTAATTATTTGAAGGTTTAGGGTTGTAGTTTGTTAAAGTTCCAACACCTAAACATAAAAAGTTAGATAAAAGAGGAATTGAATGCATATTTATAGGATATACACATAATAGTAAGGCATATAGGTTCATGATAATTGAACCAAATTATTCACTTTCAATTAATACTGTTACTGAATCAAGAGATGTTATTTTTTATGAAAATAGATTTAATTTTATTTCAAGACAATCACAGCCACAACAATTGATTCAGTCTTCAAATGAGAATGACATTCCATTGGAAAAAATTGATAATAATGATGAATCTTGTCAAGAATTAAGAAGAAGTAAAAAGATTAAAAAGGTCAAAGATTTTGGACCAGATTTTATTATGTTTTTTGTAGAAGGAAAAAGTGAAAGTATATGCAATAAGATACCTTATTGTTATAATACAAAATCTAATCCTATTACATTTGAAGAATCAATGAAATCTCAAGACTCTGCTTTTTGGAAAATAATAAATGATGAGATGGGTTCAATAATGGGAAATCAATTAGTTGATCTTCCATTGGGTTCCAAACCAATAAGTTGTAAATGAATCTTCAAAAGGAAAATGAATGTCGATGGAACCATTGATAAATTTAAAGCAATGTTGGTAGCCAAAGGTTTTACAAAAAAACAAGGTATTGATTACTTTGATACCATGCTCCAGTAGCAAGAATTGATACAATTAGACTCTTAATATCACTTACTTCAATATATAATTTGGTTGTTCACCAAATGGATGTTAAAACTGTATTTTTAAATGGTGAATTGGAAGTGGAAGTGCACATAGAACAACCAGAAGGATTTGTTGTTCTAGGACATGAGCATAAGGTATGTAAGCTTGTTAAATCTCTATATAGACTTAAACAAGCACTAAAGCAATGACACCAAAGTTTGACAATGTTGTTTTAGCTAATGGATATAAAATAAATGAATCCGATAAGTGCATATATAGGAAATTTGAAAATGGAAAATGTGTCATATTTTGTTTATATGTAGATGACATGCTATTTTTTGCTTGGATTTGGAGCAAATAGAAAACACAAAGAAATTCTTGTTAAACAACTTTTCTATAAAGGATATAGGTGTATCAGATGTTATTCTTAGGATTAAAACAATTCGAGAGGAAAGCACTATAGCTTTATCACAATCACATTACATTGAAAAAGTACTTAAAAAGTTTGATATTTTCATTTGTATACCAGCATCTAAACCCATGGATCCTAAAATAAAATTAGTATCTAATGCTGGTAGGAAAAATGATCAATTGAAATATGCAAGTCTAATTGGTTGTCTTATGTACATATTGACTTGTACAAGACCAGATATTGCATATGCTATTGGGAAATTGAGTAGGTACACAAGTAATGCAAATAGTTTGCATTGGTAAGCTTTAAATAGAGTACTTAGGTACTTAAAGAAAACTATTAACTATGGATTGTGTTATAATGGATATGTTTCAATTTTAGCAGGGTATTCAAATGTTAGTTGGACTATAAGTTTGGAAGATCCTGCATCTACTAGGGGATAGATCTTCATTCTTGGTAGATGAGCCATTTCTTGAGGTTCCAAGAAACAAACATGTATTACTGATTCCACCATGGCAGCAAAATTTATTGCATTTGCCGCTGCATCTAAAGAAGCAGAAAGGTTAAGAAATTTACTTTATGATCCTAAGCCAATTTCACCTATTTCTATCTGTTGTGATAGTGAGGCTATTCTACCAAAGGCATATAACCAATTATATAATGGAAAGTCTAGGCACATTGGATTAAGACATAACTAGTCTGAAAATTAATCTTTGATGGAGTGATCACTATTAATTATGTGATGTCAAGTAAAAATTTGGTAGATCCTTTGAAAAATGGCTTGCTAGAGATGCAATAAAAAAAAAACCTCAAAAGGGATGGGACTTAAGCCCATTAATTAAAGTCACCCATGATGGAAACTCAACTTAACGCTTAGTATAACGTCAATCTTGAGTTTAATGAGACAAAGTACATCATTAGTATTTGACTGTTGGCACTATAAATAAATCCATCCTAAGATTAAAGTGTTAGGCACTTGTAATGATAAGGGAAAGATGAGTAATGTACTCTTAATGGACCCATAACATAAATATGTTATAGTGTTATAATTATAGGAACACTCTTGATGGGATCTACCTATATGAGTGGAAATGTGGTTGCTTCTAAGAGCTCAAGGGCTTGGTTTTGACAACACTCATGAAAAGAGGACACAAACACATGACCATTATAGTGTCCCTAGATATTATGCATTGACCAATGTTGAAATTATTGTATGAGATCCATTCAGTTAATTAAATGGAATAGTTGATTCAAAGCTTAGTCTACCATACAATTTCGATTAACTTAAACATATTTTTTGTAACACCCTTCACCCGTATTCAACGCCTGAATAAGGTTACGAAGCATTACCAGACTTATAACACAACTAAAAATACATTTTCATACATTTTCAAAATTCATGCAATTATCATTCAACACCAACCACATTGTCCCTAATACGAGCTTACGAGGCCCAAAACATGCTTTAAGAGTGGTTCGGGACTAAACCGATAACTCATGAAATTTTTACAAAACTTAAAAAATTTTCCAAACTACAGGGGACACACCCGTGTGGCTAGGCCATGTGAAATCTTACAAGGCCAAAGACACGCCCGTATCACAGTCTGTGTTGACATTTGAAATGGGAGCACATGGCCGTGTCCCAGCCCATGTCCTACCCTATGTAACTCTCTAACTTGAGTCACACGGCCAACACACATGCCCGTGTGCCCTAAGAAATGGCCACACATGCCCGTGTGCTAGGCCGTATGCTAGGCCGTGCCAAACCTGTAGGGTATACTGACTTATGCCACACGGCCAAGTTACACGCCCGTGTGCTAAGCCGTGTGGAGCATATTGACTTGACTTCTATTTTAACACCAGGGGACACACAACCTTATAACCTGACCGTGTGTCACACACCGCTGAGACACATGCCCGTGTCTCTGCCCGTATAGACAAAAATAGGCTATTTACCAAGCCATCTTACCACCCAAACTTTCACAACCTAAATCAACCCAATTGGCACAAAAAAATGGCATAATTAGGCATTCAACCAACCTCAATCAAGCATAATTCATGCCACTTCAATACCAGCCAATACAAAACACTTCAATACCACAATGTGCCATTCAATTTCCTACAAAAACTCATAATCTAAAATCAACAATATAATCACTTTTAAACATGCATCATTTAGCCTAATCTTACAATCATACCAAGTTCAATTCTTAACCATTTAGTACCCCTAATTACCAAATACCAACTTGCATCACATATCCATAATCAAACACATAACAAGAGCCATTTGCACAATTATATACACAACCAAATCAACCAAATTAAGCCAACTCTCATAGCTATATACAAAACCAAACACTTAACATTTACAAACCAATTCAAATGGCCAAATTCATTATAAACACATATACCAAAATAACCAAAGTTCCTATACATCCATATAACCAAAACATAAACTCAAAAGTACCAAAGTGATAGCTTGATAGTGTGATGAGATCTCTGACCATTTCCGAATCCAAGCTAGTTTTGATTTCACTATAAAACACGGAGAAATAAATAATGTAAGCTATAAAGCTTAGTAAGCTCGTATGAGATAATAAGCAAAGCTCAACATTCAATTACCATTCAAGAATATATATATATATATATATATATATATATATATATATATATATATATAACATGCTATAAAACATTTAGTCACAATGTTAACATGTATTCAATCACATAATAAATCAAGATCTCTTAAATTTCATAGTTTTAATACTCCTATAGTGTCCATACATACCTATATTGATAGTATCTATTTCTCAGCATTTCATATCTTCGCTATACCAGTTGAACCATTTCGAATACTATCGGATACTCAAGAATCTTGCACCCTAAGTGCCACATACATAGCCGAAGTTATCACAATCTCATATCATATAAATGCTCACTCTCGAGCTATCAACGGGTCTGCTCACACAAATTGACGGTCATGACGAAGCTACAAGGTGCTACTCACACAACCTGACGAGTATCAGCAACACATGCCAGATAACTCAGCCACCGATAGAACGTACGCACCAGCACCCAAATTACATAACCCCTAATGACATGTCATTCGTATCCTAATCTATTCTAAAGGTTCAGCCGAGATTTCTCACTTGTGAAATTGTCATTGAATATATCAGCAGAGTTGTATTCTCAATTTATGCAATATCAAAGCATTAAAAATACAATATATTAATTTTTAATACATATGAACTTACTCGAATGTAAAAACGACGAAACGAGTCTATTAGTCCAAAATCTTGTTCTTTCCCCGATCTAAATCCATATTTTGCTTTTCTTGATCTAAATGTAATCAAAATTAACTTATTTAATTATCAATCTATTCAATTTAGTCCAAAAATGCATATTAAGACAAAATTACATTTTTTCCCCAAACATTTCAACATTTTTACAATTTAGTCCTTATTTCATAAAATTAAAAATTCATGCATTTCAACTAACACCCATGCTATCCGAATTCCAATTAAGCCCCTAGCAGCTCATATTTTTCATCTATTGCACAATTTAACCACAAAATTTACACTTTTCACAAATTAATCCCTAATGGGATATTTTACTAAAAATCACTTAACAAATGTTGTTTATCTAACAACAAGCATACATTTTCTACCATTAAACATCAAAACACATGCTCATTCATCAATAGAAAAACCCTAAACCTTTAAAAATTTTGTAAATTAGTCCCTAGGCTAGCTAGATTAAGCTGCAACGATCACAAAAATATAGAAATCATTAAAAACGGGACAAAAAATACATACTTATTTAGAGAGACTAGGGTTGCTGAAATTTTCAAGCTATTTTAATGGCTTCTCAACCTTCGATTTTGGTGGCATATTGTCTTTTAGAAGATGATACATTATTTACTTATTTTAATTTTAAGTTATTTAGTTAATTATTTATTTAACCTTTAAATTAAACATTAAAAATCACATAAATAATATCCAAAAATGTCCACTCACTTTATAATTGGGCTAATTACGACTTAAGGACTTTTACTTTAATATTCCATAGCTATTAGATACCTTTAGCTAATAGAACACAAGTTTTACACTTTACGCGATTTAGTCCTTTTTATCAAATTAAACACTCAAACGATAAAATTTCTTAATGAAAATTTCACACAATCATAATATCATACTGTAAATATTAAAATAATAATAAAATAATTATTTAAACCTCAAATTTGTGGTTCCGAAACCACTGTTTCGACTTGACTAAAAACGAGTTGTTACATTTTCACTAAGTGAAGGTTCAATCGTAAGACACCTTCATTTATGCAAATTGATTTCAAAGAATATCAACATATAAAATATTTTGAAAATGGAGGGAGATTGTTGGAACATTTTCAAATATTTATAGTGTTCCAATAACTATAAATGAATGGATGTAATTAATCAAAAGATAAATCTTTTGGTCATTGGTCAAAAGTTATATCATTTGATTTTTGAAAAAATTATAACTATTCAAAAATATTATTTGAATAGTTATAATATTAAATAAATAATTATATATTTTTAAAGACATTATTATTTTGAAAGACACCTATTGAAAGATGTCTCTAAGAAGAGATATGAAAATTCCTATAAATAGAAATGAGATTTCATTTGGAAATCACACCAACAAGTTCTAAAAGTTATTTCTATCCTTATTTTATAATTGTCGAAACCCTTTTTTTTTGAAAATTGACTTTTTATTTGAAAAAAATGAAAATAAAAATGGGAGTCCCCACTAATCATTTTTATGAGGTGTGATCAGGTCACCTCATAATTTGAATGTTTTAATAAACAATTTTAATTTACTAAAACAACGATTTTGATCTACAAAATTTAGGAAAACGGGCTCGGGAGTCGGTTAAGTACGAAGAAGGACTAGTATCCTCGTAATGTCCAAAATTGATACTTAATTGATTAATTAATGTCTTATTGTCGAAAGTTGAAAACTTGAGAAGAGTTTAAAATATGATCCCTTTTTGTATTAATGTTAATTTTACTTAAAAAAATTCTTGATTAGATCGAAATGAATATTAAAGACCCTCTAATCTCGAGATAACAAAATGTCACATCCCGTAAGTTAGGACGCGACACCTTGAATCCTTGAGAATAAGCTTGTCTTTTATTTTTTTGTCTTTTATTTTTTCTTTAAATCTCATGTATTTTAATTTTAAAAGGATATTCGGTCATTTAGGTCCAACGAGAAAAATCGAAACCCTATAAGTTAGGGTACGACTTCTCGAATCTCCAAATATGAAACATTGCCTTATTTTGAAATTTTTTTTGAATAATAACAAGTGTAATATATAAACGATGTGTATTTCTCTTATTCGGGGTATAATATAAAACGGCCTATTATGGATAAATAAGTTTAAACGCTATTTTTGATGTGATTTTAACTAAATGAGATAAAATGGTGATGTAGAAAATGGAATGATGATATCAAAAAGAAATGTCGCGTCAATAAATGAAAATAATATAAATTACTAATAGAACATTTCATAATGCACATAATGGCGATAATCACATAATATATACTATTTTAACACTAATATGAACAATGAAAGAAAAATAAAATAAAAATAAAGTAAATAATAATAATGATAATAATAATAATAATAATGACAAAATATGCACATGAAATGATAATACCATTTTTAAATATAATAAAGACAAATAAATAAATAAATACATAAATGAATATTGAGGAAAATAGTTTATAAAATATTGAAAATAAAAGACCAAATTAAAATGTAAATGAAATTTGGAGTGCAATTTGTAATAAGGAACATAAATATATAATAATGGATGACAAAACAAAATAAACAAATAGATACCGATAAAAAGAAAATAAGAGAACAGATTTTAAATAATAATAATAGGCTAACAAGTAAATACATAGGGAATTAAAATGAATAAAGGACCCAATTGTCACTCAAATCAAATTAACAGGATAAATTAAGATAAAATAAATAAATGGCGAACTAAAATGAAATGTGCGAAAACCTGCAAGGACCAAATGGGAAAATAACCCGATCCTTCAGACACGCGTCCCTTCTCCAAGAGATCAGCAAACCAAGGACCAAATTGAAATGCATAGAAAACATGCGGTAAAATTTCTAAAAATTAAAAGAAAAGGATCTGGACCCAATTGTAAACCATTCGAAAAGCGAAAGGACTAGGGTTGAAATTATACCTTAGTCCAAAAACACACGGACCTTGAGGCTTTGGGTCGGGTTAGATGCGGGTTGGCCAAAACGACGTCGTTTTGGAGCTATTGTAGCCAGCCCTAAACTACGTCGTTTAATTGGGCCTATAAAAGCTAACTTAAAAAAAAATCATTCTCTTCCCATTTTGAAAAAAAAAAAAAGCTGAGAAACTCTCTCAGTTTCTCTCAAAACCCCCCAGGCTGGCGTAACTTCGGTGAAGGCTTGGATTGTCGGGCCGCCGTCCACGATGGCCAGAAAATAATAAGAAAAATTCCTTTTTTAGCTCTTCTTCTTCTCGAGCCTAAATTTGGGAGAATATTCCCCAAATCCTCCATCCACAGTAGCAAAGTACAAACGTCCGGTGAGTTTTTTTAAAATCTCTCTTTTCCTTTTTGTACTTTTATAAAATGAAAATAAAATGAGTAATAAAATCATCTTTCTTGAAGTTTTTGTTTTCTGTTTTTATTTCTTTTCTGTGTATTTTTTCCTTTTTAAAAAATGAATAAAAAATAAAAAATAAGCAAAATCGGCTTTGAAATTTTATTTTCTATTTTTTTATTCTCTAGTACGTGTAAAAAAAATACATGGTCTGTTATGGCCTCTTTTATAGCCGAAGTTACAGGATTCCTTTTGTTTTTTTTGCTTTTGTTTGCTACTGCTCTTTTGTTTTTTTTCTTTATTGTTCTCTATTGCCTTAAGTGTTTGTTCTGTTGCGTGTGCATTCTTTTTTGCAAGTAACAGTGGCAAAAAGCGATGTCAGCAGTGGTGGCAGAGGGACGTCAGAGGCACGCCTACCGACGTGGCATGATGAGTTGCGCCAAAGGACCCTTAGGGTTTTAGGGTTTTTAAATTAGTTTAGGCTATGGGCTTTAGACTTTGGGTTAGGGTTTTTTTGTTTTGGGCTATTTAGGCCTGGTATTTTTTTTGTAAATGGACCATTTTTAATTTGGACTTTAAAATCTTTATTTTATTATTTGGTTTATTTTTATTTGAGTTGAATAAAATTGGCCCATTACAGTTGCCCCTCTTTGCTTATTGACACTTAACGGGAATGGAGCAAAGACTTTAAGAAGGGCCAATTTTGTCTAGTCCTGTCGACTTTCGACTTCCTTGGTGCTTCTTTTCTTCAAGCAGCCTCATTCCAACCCATTGCAACTTCGGGTAGATATTCGTCTCTTCAACCTATTTCACTGCAACTTCAGGGAGATAAGATCTGTAGCTTATAGCTTTAGTTTATTCCACTGCAACTTTGGGGAGATATTCGTATCCTTAACCTATTCCACTACAACTTCAGGGAGATAAGGTCTGTAGCTTGTAGCTTTAGTTTATTCCACTGTAACTTTAGGGAGATAAGACTTGCTGTACTAGGTTTAATCCGACCCACTGCAACTTCAGAGGTATAGGACTTGTCGCTTTAATCTGCTCCACTCCAACTTCAAGGAGATAAGATTTGTAATCTTCAATCTGCTCTACTATAACTTCAAGTAGATAAGTTTTGTGACTTCAACTTGCTCCATTGCAACTTCAAGGAGATAAGGTTTATAGCTTTAATCTGCTCCACTGTAACTATAGAGAGATAAAATTTACTATCTTCAATCTGCTCCACTGCAACTTCAGGGAGATAAGATTTGTGGCTTCAACCTACTCCATTGCAACTTTAGAGAGATAAGGTTTATAACTTGTAGCTTTAATCTACTCCACTACAACTTTGGGGAGATAAGATTCACCAAGATGACTTCAATACATCCCACTATAACTTCAAGGGTATAGGATTTTTGGTTTCACCGATCTTTTACACTGTTCTCTAGGGTACATGACCTGTAGAATCCATTTCATGGGCCTATATTTATGCCAAGCGCTTAGGTTGTTATGATCAGAATGAATCAAATGCTCCGAGCTAGATGTATATGAATGATATTTGCATGAATGCAAAATGTCATTTTTCGAGAATGATTCCCTTTTAATGCTTAGGTTGATATTGCTCGTTGTTCATCAAGGTTCTATCATTGACGCATTACCCTGTCTTCTTGTTCAGCTGGTATTTTTGACAAAAAACCCAAAGAAATAATCAAAATTTAGACTATTTTTTCCCAAATATTTCCAACTCTTAAATTTGGTTAATTCTGATCAGTGGTCCTGTTTCAGGTCCTTATACTATTTAGAAAACCTTTTAGAGCAATTTCTAGAACTCCTTTTACTTGAATATTATTAGTCCATTAATCGTTATTTTAATAAAAAATGCTTGAAAAAGATTTTAACAATGAACAAGGTTGAAATTTATTGGGAGCAAAGCTCGAAATGAATAGATTAATCAAGATAGCAAATGCTGTTAACATTCAAAATGAGTAAGATGAAAATAGGTGCCCCAAATATCGCAGCATGAGCTTCTCTGCACAAACTTCTCGAGGACCATTTTGAGCCTGATATGTGTTTAAGAGATCCAGAGTACTTTGTTAATGCCCTAAGATATAACGTTCTTCCTTTTGAGAAGACCCTACCATCACATGTTTAATCTTCAATCAAAATTTGAGCTGCCATTTTTCGGGTTTTCAATTCAAAACCCCTTTGGTCTCAAGGCCCCCTTTGCGGGTTTTCGTCTTGGCCTTTCATTTTTTAATCCAAATTCATAGGATTGGGCAAGTTTTTTCCACCCATCTCAGTTAAAATTAGCGTTTCTCCAAAAAATGCTTTCTTTACGACATAAGGCCCTTCCCAATTTGGCATCCATTTCCCTCTGAAATCCTTTTGTATAGGAAGGATCTTTTTTAATACCAAGTTTCCCTCATGGAATTTTCTTAGGCAAACCTTCTTGTCACAAGTTCGCATCATTTGTTTTTGGTACATTTGACCATGATAGATAGCCCTTAGCCTCTTTTCTTTGATTAAGTTCAACTGATCATATCGAGACTGGATCCATTCTACTTCATCTCACATTCGTTCTGAAAAAATTCGGAGGGAAGGAATCTTGACTTTAATGGGCAAAATCACTTCCATTCCATAAACCAAAAAGAAAGGCGTTGCCCCGGTGAAGGTTCTGACAGACGTTGATAGGTATAGGTGCAAACGGTAACTTCTCATGCCAATCTTTATAAGTCTCAATCATTTTCCCCACGATATTCTTTAATGTTTTTATTGGCTGCCTCCATTGCACCATTCATTTTTGGACGATATGGTGATGAGTTATGGTGTTAAATCTTGAATTGACTACAGACCTCCGCTATCGTGCTGTTGTTCAAGTTCAATACATTGTCAGATATAATCCTTTCTAGCATCCCATACCAACATATGATCTCTTTCTTCAATAATTTTTTGACTGCCGACTTGGTGACATTGGTATATAAAGTGGCTTCTACCCACTTGGTGAAGTAATAGATGACCATGAAGATGAATCGATGCCCATTGGAAGCTTTTGGCGATATTGGCTCAATGACATCCATGCCTCACATAGAGAAATGCCATGGATAAGTCATAACATGAAGAGGTGAAGGAGGCAAATGAATTTTATCTCCATAAATTTGGCACTTATGGCATCTCTTGGCATAATTGGTACAATCTCCTTCCATAGTGGATAAATAATATTCAAATCTCATGATTTTCCTGGTCATTATAAAACCATTAGCATGTGTTCCGCAAACACCCTCGTGAACTTCTTCCAAGATTCTTTTAGCCTCAACAGCGTCTACACATCTTAGTAGCACCTGATCTTTTCTTCTTTTGTATAACATATCCCCATCTAAGACATAGTCACTGGTCAGTCTTCTCAACATCTTTTTATCATTCTTGGTTGCTTGGTTAGGGTATTCACGATTCTTCACATATCGCAGTATATCATGATACCAAGGGTGATCGTCATTTTCTTCTTTCTCAACATTGTAACAATGAGCCGGGGCCTTATAAATACTCATCTGGATAGGTTTTACATCCTCTTATTTGTTCACTTTGATTATGGACGCTAAAGTAGCTAAGGTGTCAGTCATCTGGTTTTCATCTCGTGGAAGATAGCAAAAGGTGATGTCATCAAATTCCTCAATTAATTCAAGAACTAACCTTCGATAATTGATCAATTTAGGGTTTCTCGTCTCTTATTCACCTTTGAATTAATAGATCACGAATACAGAATCTCCATATTCCTCTAGTACTTTGATCTTACGTTCTATGGCTGCATGAATGCCCATGATGCATGCTTCATATTCTACTATATTATTCATGCAATCAAAATCCAATTTACTAGTAAAGGGATAATGGTCTTCGTTTGGGGATACTAGGATTGCCCCAATTCCGTTACCCACAGCGTTTGAGGCTCCGTCAAAGTTTAGCTTCCAAGGATACCTTTCTAGAGAGTCTTCTTCAGTGGTTGCAACATACATTAGATCTTTATTCGGGAAATCAAAGTTCAAAGGCTCGTAATATTCTAGAGCTTTACTTGCCAGAAAAATATGTGATTGCACTCCCTTTTATAGCCTTTTGATTCACATAGACTATATCAAATTCAGAAAGTAGAATTTGCCACCGGACTATCCTTCCATTCAAAGCAGTCGACTCCATCATGTACTTTAGAGGGTCCAGTTTTGAGATGAGCCAAGTTGTTTGGTTCAACATATACTGTCTCAGTCTTTGGGTTGTCCAAATCAAGACGCAACACAACTTATCAATTGGTGAATATCTTATTTCACATTCAATGAATTTCTTACTGAGATAGTATATTGCTCTTTCTTTTCTTCCTGACTCATCATGTTGACAAAATATGCTTCCCATAGAATTCCCGGATACTGCCAAGTACAATATTAGCGGCTTATCTGGACTAGGTGGCATTAGTGCTGGTATTGGACATGTAATGTTTAACCTTGTCAAAAGTTTTCTGGCACTCCTCATCCCATACACCAGGATTGTGTTTCTGAAGAAGACGAAATATGGTAACACATTTCTCCTTTAATTGTGAAATGAAACGAGCGATGTAATTTAACCTTTCTAAAAAACCTCGAACTTCTTTTTGGGTACGTGGCAGAGGTAGCTCCTGTATAGTCTTGACTTTATCCAGGTCGATCTCAATCCCCTTTTCACTGACCACGAATCCTAATAATTTTCCCGATTTAGCCCCAAAGGTACATTTTGTTGGATTGAACTTTAGCTGAAATTTTATCAACCTTAAGAACAATTTCCTTAAGACTTGCACATGCTTCTTTTCTGTTTTGGATTTTGCAATCATGTTGTCGACATAAACTTCAATTTCTTTGCGCATTTTGTTATGAAACAAGGTTACCATGGCTCTTTGATACGTTGCTCCCATATTTTTTAGTCCAAATGGCATAACCTTATAGCAAAATGTTCCCCACATGGTCACAAATGTGGTTTTCTCCATGTCTTCAAGCTGTATGTTTACCTGGTTGTATCTCGAGAAACCATCCATGAAGGAAAACAGTAAGTAAACTACCGTGTTGTCCACTAATGTTTCAATATGCGGCAACGGGAAATTATCCTTCAGGATGGCTTTGTTTAAATCTCTGTAGTCCAAAAACATTCGTACTTTCCCATCTTTTTTTGGGACGGGGACAATATTGGCTACCTATTCTGAGTATTTAACCACTTGTAAGAAACCAGCATCGAATTTTTTTTTAACCTCTTCTTTTATTTTCAGCAAAACATCAGGCCTCATCCTTTGAAGCTTCTATTGAACTGGCTTATACTCCTCCTTTATGAGGAGCCGATGTACCACAATATCAGTACTTATCCTAGGCATGTCTTGATATGACTATGTGAAGACATCCTTGAATTCTTGGTGTAACTCAATAAGATCTCGCTCTGTCTCTACGGCAATGCAAGATCCAATCTTCACCTCTCTTTCATCTCCTAAGCTCACAATTTTCACTACCTCTTTGTAAGACAGGATTTGTTCCTCATCTTGTTTTACCATCCTCAACAAATCAGGAGATAGGTTACAGTTTCGATAATCTTCAAAATCCTGAGAATCCTCCATACTCATATCTTACTCAATAGGAGACTCTGAGTCATAGCAACGTCGCTCATATCATTGATATATGGAGACCTATTATAGGGATGAAGGAAGATTTAAAAAACAAAAGAATCTAAGAATAATTATCTGTATGGTATGGTTATGAATGAAATGGAATGATTAAAAGAATATTTGCTCGAGATGATACCTAAAAATGCATTTTATTGAAATAAAGATGTTTGGACATAAGCCTATTTTACAAAAGGATTCTTATTGCTCCAAGGTTTAGAGCAATAAGCGTGTTTTGAACATTACTCTAAATTAGCTCTAAAAACTACAGAAATCTCTTCCACGATCCAATTGTTCAAAACACTTCCAAGTACATAGGGGCAGATGCTTGATAAATTTTCTCCTCCAATTTCTTCTTCGGATATGGCGTTGATGTTCAGATTTCCTAACATTTCTTCTGCGGTTTCTTTTCTTGACATCTTTCATTTAGAGTGACTAGTTCCTCTTGACATGAAAGTTCTCGATATATAGGGAAAAGCTATCGGTTCCCATTTGACTTCTTCCCCACTTAATCACATTCTTCTCTTTTCTTGCTTCTTTTTCAACTCTTTCTTTCTTTGCTTCGCATCTTGCTTATATCCCAAGCCAAAGTAATCTCGTTTGTCCATCAGAATTGGTACCTCGACTCTCCCTTGGAGGTATTTCCCGAGTCCCCTTCCAGGCAAGGCTCCTTTTTCCAACTGTCAGTTGTAGGCCTATCCTCGTAGTTTTGGATATTTTGTGTAACACTGCTAACCCGTATTCATCGTTGAAACAAGGTTTCAGATCATTACCAAAACTTTCAAAACATTTGACAAATAATTTATGTAAATTACTATTCATTTATCGAGATAATTCAAAATTTCCTTTAGTTGAACCAATACGAGCATTAGAATCGAATCGAGACTTAATCGGGAACTTTAAGAATTTTTTGCAAAATTACAAAAATTTTCCAAGGTGTAGGGCTCACACGCCTATGTGGTCCAAGGGACACGCCCTTGCTAGAAACCGTGTTCGACCCTGTGTAACTCTCTGACTTGTGCACACGGCTATGCCATACGCCTATGTGCTAGGTCGTGTGGTTAATTATTTAATTCGAAATTAGGTACAGGTTTCACACGGCCAAGACACACGCCCGTGTTCTAGGACGTGTAGCACACACGGCTGAGACACATGCCCGTGTGTTAAATTCTGAGCATTCTGTTTCTCAAAATTTAGGTGCAGGGGACACACGGCCTAACCACATGCCCATGTTACCGTGTGTCACACACGGTCTAGTCACACGCTGGTGTGGACAAAATGAAGCCATTTCTAGCTTCATTTCTCACCCAGAATTTCACCCAATGCCTGCACTTGAGACACACAACCAATACCAACCATTCCAAGCATTCAAATTTAACAAACTTCATCATTCAATAAGGTACATCATTACATGTATACATGTTTATAATCTTACATTGGATTAACTAGGCATTAACATCATTTAATCACATGTACTTAACATAACACATATGAATATATATATATATATATATATATATATATCATAATAACCTACTTAATCATACCAAAATAAGCCATTACTAGCCATTCCAATGGCTAGGTTACAAAACATCATTATCAAGCTACTAATGGTCAAGTTGTACTATACATGCCATTGTACTAAAATGATTTTACTAAGTATACCCAAAATGACTAGTTGATAGTGTGATGATGCTCTAGTGATCTCCAACCTTCGTGAGCTTCCGAGCACTATAAAACAAGGGAAAAATAAATGGAGTAAGCATTGCATGCTTAGTAAGTTCATATAACGGAAACTAAACTTACCAATCCTATTTATTAAATCTAAGCATACAATATCATGTTTTCCATCCATTTGGCTAAATTGTCTAAACACATACATTCAATCAAACATGTTAGTCACCAAAAATCTTCATATTAATTAAGTAAACATAGATGAGTTCATCATACAATAGTCCTTCAAGTCATTATCATTTCATTTCATAATTTTTATGCCATGTCAAGAGTTTTGTGTTCGTCGAATCATTAAAATTCTGATGGATACTCAAGTAGTACATTTGAGGTGTACAATTCCATAATCCCTCAATTCTTATTCAAGAGTACCCATTAGGACACTTAATCAAGGAACACACTCTCGAGCCACATATCGTACAACAGGATTACCAATCCAGGCTAAATCCTTTATATAACGAATGCTCAAAGAGTTCAATTAGGGTTACTAATCTAGTCAAAACCCTAATCATAACATATACTCGAGAGGTATTATATCAGGATTACCCGTCCGGGCTAAATCCTTTCTATAACAATGTCAATAGGATTACTCGTCCGAGCTAAATCCCGTCCGTAACAAATGCAAGACCTTATTCGTTTCGGCAAAGCGCATATATTGATTGGAATTCAATATTCAATCGGAACTTAACCCATTTTCACCATATCAAGCATGTATTAAATTTCTCATTATAGCACTCAAATAATGTACATCAATATAAGTCACATTCCATACAACACAACATTCAATTAAACATGTTTACATGCCCGATTAAGTTACATGAACTTACCTCGATACTTGTTCGTGTATATAATCTATTAATCTGAAATCTTTTTTTTTCTTCGGTCTAACCTCGAATTAGTGTTGTCCGGATCTATATAAATGAATTTAACCATCAATTTCACACATTTCATATTTAAATGGACTCAATTTACATCCTAAGCAGAATTACCATTTTATCCCTAACTTTTCCATAAATTTTGATTTCGTCCCTAGGCTTGGAAAATAAAACTTGTGCAATTTACTCCCTATTCCAAGCCTAACCAAAATCCCATTACAAATTTTACAGCACATGTATTCATAAAAATTAAGATTTTTTTCATAAATTTCACAAGTTTACATTTTAGTCCCTAAATCATGTTTTCATCAAAAATCACTTTGTAAAAGTTGTTTATCTATCAACAACCTTCCATTTTCTACCATAAATTTCTAATTTTCAGCATATACATCCTTGACCCATTTTTCATACTTTGATAACTTTTCAAATTAATCTCTCAAATAGAGAGATTAAGCTATCCCAATTAAGCCTTGGAAGTTTCCTTTCTCTCTCCTAGGGTTTCCATAGAATTTTAGGTTGAAGATGATAAAAATAAGATGATATTTTCTTTTCATCTTTTAATTAATTAAGTATTTTATAATTTCCAATTTAGTCCTTGCCCGTTTTCTATATTTCCATGGATGAGTTATCAAAAAAAATCCATATACTTTTCTTTAATGGTCTAATTACCATATAAGGACCTCTAGTTTTGAATTCCATAGCTATTTGATCCTTATAGCTAATAGAATTCAACTTTTTCATTTTATGCGATTTAGTCTTTCTCGTAATTAAACACTTAATCTATAAAATTTTCATATCAACATTTTTACACGAAATGCCTATTATAATACGGACCATCTCATAAAATAAAAGTAAATTTATTTCTGATTCGGATTTGTGGTCCCGAAACCACTGTTCTGATTTCACTGAAAAATGGGTTGTTACATTTTGGGCACTGGTTTTTTGTTTCCTTCAACAATGAATGTTGCATTCATAAATTCAAGCGATCAAAAGAAACATTCTATTGCCTCATCATCCGCTCCTATGTATGGTGCGTCACTGGTTACGTGTAACGCCCCCTTTACCCGAGACCGTCGCTGGAGTCGAGCACGAGGTATTACTAAACTTATTTGAGCACTTAAACAAATTCAAACAATTTATATCACACTTTCCAGACAAGCTGTCCAACTGTGTCATAGTTGCTAAATAATTCATATCTCGAGTTATAAAACTCGAAATCCAAATCCGTAAATTTTCTCTGAATTTATACTCATATATCTACTTACCAATTTTTTTCTAGAATTTTTGGTCAAGCCAATTAGTACAGTTTATTATTTAAAGTCTCCCCTATTTCAGGGTTTGACTACTCTGACCTTTTTGTATTACGAATCAGATATCTCTCTGTACAGAGCTTCAATGACTATAACGTTTGTCTATAATAAAACTAGACTCAATAAGGAATCTGTACATATAAAGTATGACTTCTAATTATCTTTGTAAAATTTATGGTGAATTTCCAAAGTCAGAACAGGGGATCCAGAAATTGCTCTGGCCCTGTTTCACAAAAATTTAAACATCTAATAAAATATAGCTCATATACCTTTTTTTCTTCTTCCATATGAAAATAGACTCATCGAGATTCGATTCCATAATTTATTCATTATTTAATTCCATTTCTACTATTTTTAGTGATTTTCAAAGCCAAACTACTGCTACTTACGAAAACTATTTTAGTACAAATATTGTTAACTAGTTTATAACATCTTTACTTCAATTCATTCAAACTCTATACATGCCATATAAATCTTCAAACATAAAACAAAAGCTACCGGAATTGATCGGATAGTGTGCTTTGTTGTGTTGATCCGATCTACCCACTTCACTTCAAGTCAATCTACATAAAATATTAAACACACACAAGTAAGCTTATTGAAGCTTAGTAAGTTCATAGGTTAAAAGTAATGCTTACCAAACATAATATTTCCAAACAATACCAAAACATTTACTAAAGTTTCCTGCGATTCACAACCATTGTTATAATAATTCACATAGTTGAGCTCAACAAGAACAACTACTCAATCTCTTCCATTTGGATCACTTCTCTTTTATTTCTTATAATCAAATTAGGAAGCGGCTTACGAAATTGAGTACGTCGTTGCTCAATGCCACGATTCACAACTCAGTATGGTTTTCCTCATTGAAATACCATACCTACATTTTCAACTCGGTATGGGAAATGCCATACCTACATTTCTTAACTCGGTATGGATTTGATAATACCATACCTACATTTCACATTTCGGTATGGATAATACCATACCTACATTTCACAACTCAGTATGGATGATACCATACCTACATTTCACACTTTGCCATGGAACAACCATGGTCTTATCCAATCAATTCATCACACGTCACGATCTGACGTACTCAATCCTGCGTTTTCCTAATTTGCATTTCCACATTTATTCTTTCATTAACAAAATCTACACAATCCCACAACAAATTCGTATATAATAACACATTATATACTTCAATCATTCACAAATAAACATCTAATTTCAACCATATGAACTTACCCGGCTAATTTGTAGAAGATATTGAAATTTTGGGACTATTCATAACTTTTTCTTTTCCTCGTTCTTCTTTGGATTCTTGATCTATAATATAAAATATTTCTACCCATTAGCATTTATTTGATTTCTATTTCACTTCACAATTTATGCTGTTCAAATTTCAAAATTACACTTTTACCCCAAAATTTACAATTTTCACAATTTAGTCCATACTCAATTCACCCATCAATTGAACTAATTTTTCTCAATTAACACTTTATTTTATCATTATAAACTATTTCAAAACCTTTTATATTCTGAATTTCAACAGCAACCTTCAATTCACAACTTTTTCACAATTAGGTCCTAAATATCATTTCCTATCAAAATCACTTAATAAAACCACCTTAATATGAAATTAGAACTTAAATTTCATAATAATTCATCATAAAATTCCCTTATCCATCCAGGGTAACTTCCAATTTCACCCATAAAATCAAAAACTAATGAATTCTACAAGTGGACCTAATTGTAAAAGTCATAAAAACATAAAATTATCAAGAAAAAGCAAAATTAGACTCACATGATGTAAAAATATGAAAACCAGCTTTCTCCAGACCTTCTATGGCGTTTTGGCTGAGAAATTATGAAGAAAATGTCTAGATTTTTCAATTACATCATTATTTAACTATTAACTTTTATCTATTTCCAATTTTGCCCTTGTTCACATTGTTTTCTTGCTTATTTCATACCCAAACCGTCCAGCCATTAACCTTTGGGTCTAATTGCTCTTTAAATCCATCTTTTAAATACTTAAGCTATTTACTCACAATTTAACAAATTTTGTGCTATTTTCAATTTAATCCTTTTCAATTAATTAGCCATCCAAGCGTTAAAATTTTCTAACTAAACTTTAATACTAACTCAATGACACTCCATAAATATTTATAAAATATTTATAGCTCGATTTTCAACTTTGAGGTCTCGATACCTCATTTTTGACCCGTTTGACCTAATAAATTCTTTTAATTCACTAATTTCACCATTTCACAAATTCTTCTAAATTCTTACTTGACTCATAAATATTAAATTACTATCTTGTTCAATCTTATTTGTCAAATTTAGTGATCTCAAATCACCATTTCCGACACCACTGAAAATTAGGCCGTTACATTACGGATGCAATAATAGCTTCTTCCGCGTTTATTGTAAACAGTCGACCCTCTGTCACCAACTTTAGCTTTTGGTGTAGTGACGACGGCACTACAAAGCTGAGTGAATCCAAGGCCTCTCTAATAATCAGTTATAAGAGAGCTTGATATCCATCACCAAGAAGTCTACCTCATATGTGTTCGGACCAATTAAAAGAGGTATCTCAATCCTTCCAATCACTCTCATTTCTGTACCATCGAATGCTCTCACTATGTTTTGGCATGTCTTCATATGAGAGCTATCCATAAGCAACCTATTCAGTGTGGATAAAGGCAAGACATTCAGTGCTAATCCATTGTCAATTAACACCCCTAGGAATGTATATCCATCGCAGTGGGTGGTGATGTGCAGAGCCTTTTTAGATCGCATGCCCCTTGGCAGTATTTCATCGTCATTTAAAAAGATGAAATTATCAGTGCTTATGTTATTAACTAGACAATCTAGCTTGTTTACAGAGATATCATCAGCGACATAAGTTTCATTTAACACTTTTATCAATAGGCTATGATGTGTCTTTGAGCTTAAGAGTAAAGCTAGCACTGATATGCGAGCTGGTTGTTTGTGTAGCTGTTCTACAACACTATACTTACTATGCTTTAAGAATTTAAAGAATTCTTTAACCTCTTTCTCAGCTACCGGCTCATTAACAGGTGATTGAAGTTTGGTTGTCTTTTCTTTCTTTTGTTCAACCATCAAGGCTTTTTCATTTACGGGCTCAGATCTTACATTTGATGGATCATAGCGCCTCCCACTACTCGTGTAAAAACCTACATTCTAGCCCTCTTCTGAAGTGTTAGCCGGGTTTTTTTCCCCCGCGATCGTCGCATTACAGTTATAATTCCATCAAACCCTTTTGTTGTCTTTGTAGGGAAAAGCTACAGCTTTCTGAATTATGACCCTTAGTGCCATTTGTACTCCCACTTCATTACTTCTTGGTCGTGAAATAATCACCACCGGGTGCCTTGTGGACTTTCTCCATTGATTCTTCTTCTGAAGCATAAAAATCTTCTCCTACTAAACCCTTGACATTCTCATAAAATTCAATTTCCTTATTATCTATCAGATTTTGCACCAGGGCCCTAAACTCAATGCACTCTTGGATCTCACATTCTTCATCATGGAACTCACAGTAGTTCCTCACTTCTCTGAGTCTCTCCTCTAAATCTTGCACGATTAATCCTCCCTCTACCATCTTTTTTCAAACCCATCTTAGTGGGGTTTTTATTTCCATCATATCAATCTTGGTTCTCTTACCTCCACTCTTAATTATCTCGTTTACCCCTTGATCTGAATGACTGGGTAACGGATTTCCTGCCACATTAGGTCCCTATGGGTTATCAAACCTTACAATTCCCATCTTAATGTACCTTTCAATCAATTTTTTTAAATGCGGTGTAGTTCTCAATTGAGTGCCTCGCTATCCCCGCATAGTACTCACATTGAGCGTTCGCGTCATACCATTTGGAAACGGAAGTTGCATGGGTTTTAAGTCGAATGGAGATACCACATGTGCATTGAACAAACTCAGATATAGCTCCCTATATATCATCGAGATAGGCGTGAATTGGAGTCTTTCTGTGTTTGGCATTGGGTTGGATTCTTGCATTAGGGGCCCCTGATGGTTGGTAGTTACGGCTCTTAGCTGGCTTACAGTGATCGATTTGGAATACCCTTTATTATATTAGCTCGCGTTATTCACTCTATTTCTTCTTCCTTGGGGCTGATCTTTTGGCGTTTTCCCCTACATCTATCTTCCCACTTCTCACTGCATTTTCAATCATTTTACCGGACATTACTATATCTAAGAAGCTCTTGGTAGCGCTTCCTAACATATGGTTAATGAACGGGGCTTTTAGAGTATTGATGAGTTGTTTCTTTCTCTAAAAGAGGTGGCTGGACTTGCGTTGCCAACTCTCTCTATCTTTGGGCATACTGCCTGAAGCTTTCACTTTGTTTTTTTTCCTTATTCTACAGTGTAATTCTATTAGGTGTCATATCTGTTACATGGATGTATTGCTTTATGAAAGCTTATGCCAAGTCTTTCTATGAGTTGATTTTCGCACGGCTCAACTGGTTGTACCACTTAGCAGCTGACCCAATTAGACTATCCTGGAAGCAGTGGATTAATAATTGGTCATTATTGACGTATCCCGTCATCCTTCGACAGAACATTGTGATATGAGCTGCAGGACAACTAGTCCCATTATACTTTTCAAACTTTGGAGTCTTGAATTTTGGAGGGAGTACTAGATCTGGGACCAAACTCAAATCTTTAGCATCAATCTCGCAATGGTAATCAGCATTTTCCATTGCTCTGAATTTTTCTTCCAACCACCTGCACCGATCTTCTAGTTGTTTTGGTAGTTCTACCTTTACTTTATCCATTTTTGTCATATCGACTAAATCCGGAACAACCAGGTTGGTTGGGTTATCCCTTGGATTGGAACCCAGACCTGTTGGGTAGCTTATCAGTGCTGAGGTACCAGCTTGATACTGTTGGAGTCTGATGGTGACGGATACCCTTCGTGGGTACGCATCCGGTTGGGCCTGGGCATTTATCAGGGTAAAACTTAGGGGATAGGCAGAGTCTTCATTGTCATCCCCTGAGTTGACCACAGTGCTATTTCCTTTTTCAATTCCTCCAGCCAGTAACTGCGTCAATTGGCTTAACATACTTCTTTGAGATCCCTGTATTTGATCTCTCATGTCCTGTTGTACTTTCGCTAACTGTTCTTGCAGTTGTGCTTGCAACTGATCTTGCATATCTTTTTGAATTTGTTCTAGCCTTTCTAATATTTGATCCATTACTTTGGTTTTGCCACGAGTACTGTAACGATGTTCAGTTGGTAGATTCTTGTTGGTTTCTAGAGTAACTATCATAATTTTGATTAATTAGGGTATTTTTATGAAACCTAATGCATATGATGAAATATAATGTAGATGAATGCATGATAAACAGTAAATTATACATATTTTTACCCCATGTTTAATACATTTTATAGATGATTTCTCATTAGAATTGGTGAATTCGATGCTCCTAATGCTTTAATTTCATGTTTTGTACTCAGGAGAGCACCAAGAGTCAAAAGGAGCCAAAAACGAGCCAAAAAGGGACAAAACAGACCAAATCGAGCAGATGACAAGGCTTAAGCCTTGCCATATGGGTAGCTCACACGCCCGTGTCTTTCGAGGGTGTTGACCAAAGCTTTCACGATTCACACGGCCTGGCCATTGACCCACACGGCCGTGTGCAATTTAACGGATCGAACACGGCCTGGCAATTATGTCACACGACCGTGTCACATGGGCGTGTCCCTATTGAGCCCAAGTTAAGTCCAATTCGGAAAAGGCCACTTTGGAGGGTTTCTAGGCATTCCAAAGCCTATAAATACGTACTAGAAGAGGAGAAAATGAGAGACGGAGAAGGGGGAAAAGAATTACCCCAAGGAAGCCGATTGATCCATCTCAGAAGCCAGATTCATTATCAAGACTGAAGATCTCTCCTTAATTTCCCTTCAGGAGTTTTTGGTTTTCTTTATGTTTTATATTCTGTATTCTTCTGAGATGTTTTCTTATTTAGTTATGAACTAAATCCCCTAAACACCCAAGGGGAATGAAACCTAAGACGAATCTTGTTATTATTTTCTGAATCATATGATAAATATTTAACTTATTTTTAATTATGTGTTCTTAATTCTTGTTTTGATATCACAGGATACTGATTCAAGGCACGCTGTTATTCAGAGGAGGAATAGACCCTATTTAAAAGTTCATTTGCCATAATTAAGCGGAGTTGATTGCGCGCCTAGAAATAGGGTGACAAGATTTTGCCGGATTAAGGTAAAACCTAATAAGAGGATCTATATATCGAGTTAATGCAACCCTAGAGCGTTAATTAGAGAAAAGTCTGGTGTAGAGTAGCATCAATGTTGTCAAATCATTGAAAACACTGTTGCTCGAATCGGGTGAGGCGCTTAGAGATGTCAGCATATGCAGATACCACATGAACTGGACGAGAGGGTGATGGTGGCTGAGTCGGTGGGTCCTCGTGCTATGGGGGACATCATCTATAGATCCTTATTTATTATTTTATGTTTTAAATTTTTATTGAAACTATTTTTTATTTTTATTAGATTTTAGAAAGTTTATTTTTATTTTATTATTAATTTCAGTTATTTCTTTTTAAGTAATTATTCTTCCTAGTATCCTCTAAAAAGTTTCTGATCTTATCACAGTTATATAGAGCTTTTAAGCTCATCATCACATAGGAACTAAAACTCTACCGGAAAAGGTTCTCCACGACTGCTATGTCCTACTCAACCACGACCATAGCCACCACTAGATATAATATTCTTTTGGCGCAGGACTTATGGCCTAATGAACCTCTACGACTGCCAGAGTATCCTCATCTATTCTTAAACCAATCACTCTCCAAAACTCTAAGTTCGAGGAATTCATCATACAGGAAGTTTCACTTCTCTCCCTATCTTATTTTTATTATCAAACATCTATCTTCGTACATTGAGGGCAATAACATCTATCTTTGTACATTGACGGCAATGTACATCTTAAGTGTGGGGGTATTTATTTCACTATCAGAAAAAAATCCCTGAATAGTCACCTTGTTCTCATGAAAAACTCTCATATCATATTTAGGATAAATTTTAATTGATTATGATTTTGATTGATATATCTTGAATTAAAACATAGGGATTTGTGCATTGGTTAATCAAACTTTAAGATATTAGAGAATCAAGCATGATAAGTTGATTTTTAAGAAATTAAAATTATAGGTTGTTTCCCCAAGTCTAGGTATTACTTTGAATTAGAATTCATGAGTCTAAACATCAAAAAGCCATAATTTTTGTGAGATTTTTGAGCCTTTTGAGCATCTATTCATCCTTTTATGCTCACTTTTATTATTGCTTTGAGTACGTCAGTATTGAACTCTTATTCTAGAACTTGCTTGATTATGCACGTGGAGACCACACCATTTGATTTGATATGTCAAAATGATTAAGGCACTTAGGATTAACCCACTCATGCCATGAAAAGCCTACCTCCACGATTAACCCCTAGTAAACCCCCTTAAGCCTAACAAGCCATTCCTTGTATTACTCTTAATATTAACCATTAACCTATTATTATTGAAATCCTCCAAATTAATTTGATCCTTATTTTTGTCGAGATCTGAGTTGGAAAAGTTGCTTAGCTATGTTTTTCTTATTTATTTAACTTGTTCTTTAAAAAAAAAACTATGTATACATATTAGTAATTCCATATTCTGAGAAGAAGCTCTGTTGTACGCAAGTGAAGGTTAACTCTTTTTCTAGTTAGGAAATTTTTCAATTCAATATCGATTCTAACCCTTTCTTTCAGCTTGTGACCACACCCCCTAACCAAGCCTCATTGCAACCTCTAAAAACCTTTTGATTGATGTATCATCTTAAATTATAATGGTGGAGATTTGATTTTCATGCAAGCTTATGGTAATGACTTTTCATTATTGACTATTGAGTGCTTCATTTATTATCCTTAAACACCCCGAGTGATTTGAGTAAATCTTTAGTGAGGATGTGAAACTCTGTGATATTCTGAATTAAATGTAATCACTTAAATGGGAGGAGACACCCACGTTTGCATGAATAAAATACTCAACTTGGAATGTATGAACCTTTCATGTTCTTTTAATTAAATTCTCAATGTACGATTACCTATGGATTAATTTGAGATATTATTGATAGAAATTATAAGTTGAGAAGGATTTATTCTGACTATGAGTTGAGAATTTTGCTTGAGGTCAAGCAAATGCTTAAGTGTGGGGGTATTTGATAAACCGTAAATTATACATATTTTTACCCCATGTTTAATGCATTTTATAGATGATTTATCATTATAATTGGTGAATTTGATGCTCCTAATGCTTTAATTTCATGTTGTGTACTCAGGAGAGCACCAAGAGTCAAAAGGAGTCAAAACTGAGCTAAAAAGGGACAAAACAGACCAAATCGAAAAGATGACATAGCTTAAACCTTTCCACACGGGCAGCTCACACGCCCGTGTCTTTCGAGGGTGTCAACCAAGGTTTTCATGATTCACATGGCCTGGCTATTGACCCACACGGCCGTGTGCAATTTAACGGATCGAACACGGCCTGGCAATCACGTCACACGGCCTTGTCACACAGGCGTGTCCCTATTGAGCCCAAGTTAAGTCCAATTCGAAAAAGGCCACTTTGGAGGGTTTCTAGGCATTCCAAAGCCTATAAATACTACTAGAAGAGGAGAAAATGAGAGACGGAGAAGGGGGTAAGGAATTACCCTAATGAAGCCGATTGATCTATCTCAGAAGCCGGATTTATCATCAAGACTAAAGATCTCTCCTCAATTTCCCTTCAGGAGTTTTGGGTTTTCTTTATGTTTTGTATTATGTATTCCTCTGATATGTTTTCTTATTTAGTTATGAACTAAATCCCCTAAATACCTAAGGGGAATGAAACCTAAGACGAATCTTGTTATTATTTTTTGAATCGTATGATAAATATTTAACTTGTTCTTAATTATGTGTTCTTAATTCTTGTTTTGATATCCCAGGATACTGATTCAAGACATGCTCTTATTCAGAGGAGGAATAGACCCTGTTTAAGAGTACATTTGCCATAATTAAGCGGAGTTGATTGCGCGCCTAGAAATAGGGTGACAAGATTTTGCCAGATTAGGGTGAAACCTAATAAGGGGATCCATAGATCAAGTTAATGCAACCCTAGAGCGTTAATTAGAAAAAAGTCTTGATTATTCAATCTAGGGATTAGACGTTATTAGTCTTGAATAGGGATAATAACATAATTTAGGGATCTCTACGGAACAAGTTGAATGAATAAATTGTCCGATTTGGAGTCAGAATAACAAGTAAAGTCTAGGTGGATTTTTTCTTAGGTATTGTCTCAAGTCAATCGATTTTTTAAAAAGCAATTCCCGAATTCTTTTCTCTGTGCGTTCTTAGTTTAAATAATTAGTTAATTAAAACAAAACCCCTTTATTCTTAGGCTAGATAATAAAAAGATAGTTAATACTAGTACTTTTGGTTCCCTTAGGTATGATATCCCGGTCTTGCCGTTACTATACTATTGTTCGATAGGTACGCTTTCCTTTTCGTCGTGATAATAGTTAGTCTAGGTCTGATCTTCATTATAAATATTTATTACTTGTTACGAATCACGCGATCAATGCAAAAAGAGACATTGATTCTGATTCAATTCTATTAGAACAACTTTACTAGAAAACAAATTTCTTTACATAAAATGGATTACATATATGACTTTGCCCTAATACTCAAAACCTTAACTTTCTTAAGAAGCCAAGCTAATTCTCGGCCCCGGTCTAATTCTGATTCGTATATTCAACTCAAAAAGTTGGCTTGAACTGCTAGGGTTTGCAAATGATCGGCCATCTCTTGTATTTGAGTCACGGCTTCACCCATGATGGGATCTCTATCCCTAACCTGACTTTGAGAATGGTGGAGTTGCTCTTTCCAGTGTTTATTATTTACTTCAATAAACTTAACTCGAAGTTCATAATTTTACAATGCGGTCTCGAGCTCTCCTATCTTTCCTATCAGTTCTTCGATTTTACTAAAGCTTGCTTTCAACTTAATTACAGAGTTGCAACTACGATATTGGTGCAGCGACCTCTCTAATTCTGCTACCTGAGCTCTTAATCCTGCCTTTTCATTTCGGCTTTCCAATAGGTTTCTTTCTAGAGCATTTTCTCAAACTTGAGCATCTTGGAATTTTTTTCCCATTGATCGGCTCTACTCTTTTCTTCTTTGATTTCTTGTCACCATTGTTTTGATTTTTTTCCAACCTGACAGTCCTCATCGACAAGCGCAACTTCTTATAATTCATTTTTAGACTGTCCAAGCCTTTCTCAGCCTTATTCTTACCTTTTCTCAATTTATTGGCCTCTAGCTTTTGGACGTCGACGTCTAATCCTAGTTGCATCTTTTCCTTCTCCAATTGTTCTATCTTCTTTTCTAGCTCCAAATTCCTCTTTTTAAAATCTTGCTTGATCATCTCTAGCTCAGATGAGATCACTTGTAGGTGTTCTTTTATCGGTTGAGTGTTTTCTTGACTTGGCATAAGGATGTTGTCATTGACTCTCTTATTCCTCCACCAATCATATTCAGGGGTTATCAAGGGACTTGCAGTAAATCTTTTCATTCTGTCGGTTTAATTCCAAGCGTTCGATATTTCACGAACCTTTTTCTTGTAGTTATCACCCTTGTGTGCAAACTCACACTGAGCTAATTCTTGTGTTATCGGTATGAACTACCTCGATCTATATTGTATCAATATGAGTAGAGGTTCATATCCAATAGCTCCCAATATCCCAAGTAGAGGAACCCAGTCAAATTCCCCACATCGATACAAAATCTCATCAAGGATTATCTAAGTTGACGTCTTCGTTTTAGAGATTCTACAGAATCGCCATCCATTTTTCTTCTGAAATATTGTCTTGCCTTAGTGTAGCCGCTAATTCTTTTAATGGAGAGTAGTTCTCAGAGAATACTTGATAAGAAACTTTTTCTGCCTTCCAAAAGTGGCTATGAAACCATGCTAATAAGAGTTGCGCACACCCAATGAAACTTCATTCACCTGCTCTTTGACATGCACTTAAAGATCTAAAGGTTTCAGCCAAGATTGCCGGGACAGGTGTGACCCTTTTGTCAAGCCGGTCAAATAAATTTGAAACTACTTTATCTAAGTGCCCTAGTGCTTTGAAGAAGATTACTAACTCGTAGATACTCAAGGCGAAGACATCGACCATTTTCTTTGTGTCTAGATGTGCCAAAATCAAATCTCGCAAACTTCTCCAATGGATATATTTACTATATCATTTTTGCTTGATCTGGGCCGTGACCCATTGCTCACTCATCCCTGTGATACTCATTAGCTTCTTTAAGAAAGTTGAGACATTGACGACTCTAGAATGAGTTTTGTCGGCTTAAATCCTCGGGCATCAAAGTAAAGTTACACACTCCTCCACAGTAGGTACTAAATCTACCTTTCCAAAGGTGAAGCAGCAATAGGCGAGATTCCAATACTGGGCAAGTGCTCGAAACAAATACTTATCCACCTTAACATCGAGTAAATAAGGCAGATCACGATAATTACAGTAAACTACCTGCTTGATCTCATCATCCCATTGGTTCCATATCTCTTTCAACTCTTGAAGATTATTCTAAGTCACGCTGATGCGAATGAAATCTCACAATTCTGAGACATACTCTTTTGTCAGACTATCACCTTTCTCTAGTTGCGTTTTCTCGGACCATATTCGGACAACCACATTATCTTCCACTTTATCAAGAAATCCATTTTCCATGGCAAGCTCTCTATTTAGTAACTGAACGTGAATCAATGCCTTTTTTATGATGAAAATGTCATGCAATCACAGTTAAAATAAAGCAAGTAAATACATTTCATACCAAGCTAAAATTCAAAGCAAACAAGAAATAATAAATAGAGAACCTATTCGGGTGACGACTAGGGTTCGATGTAGTTCTACCTAGGGTAGGCTTTTAGGGCTCATTATATGTGGTTCGGTTCTAAAGTAAGGGTACCTGAACCAATAGATTCCTCAATCCTCACCCATTATAGGCTCATACGAGCCGAGTTCAGTTCAAGGAAATACATTTCCCTATAGCTATAGGGAGATGAAAATCTCACGAAGACATAGGTACGAATGTATCCCGAAAGCGATCCACTATCCTATATAGAGGTGAAAACCTCACGAAGGAATAGTTTCTCACTCCACTTAAAAGGGTATAATTGACCGGTTATATAATGTAATATGCGAAAATATATCCAAAAACTCGAACCAATAAAGCAAACATATCAAAATGATGAAGACCATAAAAATGAAATACAATGAAAGGATCGTAAATTTAAACCAAATTATCAATTTTTGACAAAAAGATAAGAAGTAATCAACTTGTGGCTTGACTCTCTTATTTTGTCCCCAGCGGAGTCGCCAAACTGTCGAAACCCTTTTTTTTTGGAAATCGTTTTTTTAGTTGAAAAAAAATGAAAATAAAAATGGGAGTCGCCACCAATCATTTTTATGAGGTGTGATTGGGTCACCTCATAATTTGATCGTTTTAATAAACAGTTTTGATTTACTAAAACAACAATTTTGGTCTAAAAAATTCAAGAAAATGGGTTCGGGAGTCGGTTACGTACGAGGAAGGACTAGCACCTTCGTAATGCCCAAAATTGGTACCTAATTGATTAATTAATGTCTTAGTGTCGAAAGTTGAAAACTTGGGAAGAGTTTAAAATATGATCCCTCTTTGTATTAATGTTAATTTTACTAAAAAAAATTCATGAATAAATCGAAACGAATATTAAAGACCCTCTAGTCTCAAGATAACAAAATGTCACATCCCGTAAGTTAGGACGCGACACCTTGAGTCCTTGAGAATAAGCTTGTCTTTTATTTTTTATTTAAATCTCATGTATTTTAATTTTAAAAGGATATTCGGTCATTTAGGTTCAACGAGAAAAATCGAAACCCTGTAAGTTAGGGTACGACTTCTAGAATCTCAAAATACGGAACATTGCCTTATTTTGAATTTTTTTTGAATAATAACAAGTGTAATATTTAAAAGATATGTATTTCTCTTATTCAAGGTATAGTATAAAACGATCTATTATGGATAAATATGTTTAAACGCGATTTTTGGCGTGATTTTAACGAAATGAGATAAAATGGTGATGTAGAAAATGGAACGATGATATACAAATGAAATGTCGCGTCAATAAATGACAATAATATAAATTACTAATAGAACATTTCATAATGCACATAATATATACTATTTTAATACTAATATGAACAATCAAAGAAAAAATAAATAATAAATTAAATAATAATAATGATAAAATATGCACATGAAATGACAATACCATTTTTAAATATAATAAAGACAAATAAATAAATAAATACATAATTGAATATTGAGGAAAATAGTTTATAAAATATTGAAAATAAAGGACCAAATTAAAATGTAAATGAAATTTGGAGTGCAATTTGTAATAAGGTACATAAATGTATAATAATGGATGGCAAAACAAAATAAACAAATAGATACCAAAAAAAAGAAAATAAGAAAACTGTTTAAATAATAATAATAATAATAATAATAATAATAATAATAATAATAATAATAGGCTAACAAGTAAATACATAGGGAATTAAAATGAATAAAGGACCCAATTGTCACTCAAATCAAATTAACAGGATAAATTAAGATAAAATAAATAAATGGCGGACTAAAATGAAAAGTGCGAAAACCAACGAGGACTAAATGGGCAAATAACCCGATCCTTATGACATACGTCCCTTCTCTAGGAGATCAGCGAACCAAGGACCAAATTGAAACGCATAGAAAGCATGTGGTAAAATTTCTAAAAATTAAAAGAAAAGGATTTGGACCCAATTGTAAACCATTCGAAAAGTGAAAGGACTAGGGTTGAAATTATACCCTAGTCTAAAAACACGCGAACATTGAGGCTTTGGGTGGAGTCAGATGCGGGTTGGCCAAAATGACGCCGTTTTGGCCTATTGTAGCCAGCCCTAAACGACGTCATTTAATGGGGCTTATAGAAGTTAATTTAAAAAAAAATCATTCTCTTCCCATTTAAAAAAAAAAGCTGAGAAACTCTCTCAGTTTCTCTCAAAACCCCTAGGCCGCTGTCCACGGTGGTCGAAAAATAATTAAAAAATTTCTTTTTTAGCTCTTCGTCTTCCCGAACCTAGATTTGGGAGAATATTCCCCAAAAGTCCCTCAAAAATAAAAAAGAAAACCCAAAACTCTTGGTTTTTGGGGTTTCGAAAACCCTAAAAAAATCACCAAATCCTCCATCCGCGGTAGTGAAGTACAAACGTCCGATGAGTTTTTTAAAATCTCTCTCTTTTCCTTTTTGTACTTTTATAAAATGAAAATAAAATGAGTATTAAAATCGCCTTTCTTGAAGTTTTTGTTTTTTGTTTTTATTGCTTTTCAGTGTATTTTTTCTTTTTAAAAAAATGAATAACAGATAAAAAAAAAAGAAGCAAAATCACCTATTTTCTGTTTTTTGATTCTCTAGTGCGTGTAAAAAAAAATACATGGTCTGTTATGGCATCTTTTATAGCCGAAGTTACAAGATTCCTTTTGTTTTTTGGCTTTTGTTTGCTACTGCTCTTTTGTTTTTTTCTTTGTTTTTCTCTACTGCCTTGTGTGTTTGTTCTTTTTTGCAAGTGACAGTGGCAGAAGGCGAGGTCAACAGTGGTCGTAGAGGGGCGTCAGAGGCACGACTGCCGACGTGGCACGATGAGCAGCGCTAAAGGACCTTTAGGGTTTCAAGGTTTCTAAATTAGTTTAGGTTATGGGCTTTAGACTTTGGGTTAGGGCTTTTTTGTTTTGAGCTGTTTAGGCTTGATATTTTTTTTTAAATGGATCCTTTTTAATTTGGACTTTAAAATCCTTATTTTATTATTTGGTTTATTTTTATCTGGGCCGAATAAAATTGGCCCATTACACTAACATTATTAGATTATTCTATAAAGAGTTACTGCAAAAATTCTTTGTAGAAATTGAGTTTCTTGTTATTCATTGCTCAGTGCTTAGTAGACTATTCTCGTCGATGCAAAATGCAAATAGTCATTGGCTTTATTGTATCCTCGAGCTTAATTTGCTTGAAATTTTTTTGCACACTGAAGATAGGTGGGGGCGAATATAACTTTAAAGATAGTGGTTTGATACACGCCTTTGAGCCTTGTCTTATTTTTTCTTTTTTTGTTCGTTCGAGATTTTCCTTATCGAAGATTTGTACTAACAATAGACTATAATAAAATATGTAGTATTACATAATATTATAATATTTAATTATTAATGCATATATATAAACTATTAATATATTATATATGATATGATATAATATAGTAAAAGGATTAATTTTCAAATGTACGGAGAGAATAGTTATTTAGAACATATTTCAACCAATATAATAATAAACAACAATATATAATAATTAATATATTATACATTACTTTTATACTATGTGATATAATATTATATAATGTAATAATATATCTTAAAACTATTAATATATATATATGACTACTAATTGGTCCAAAATCAAAATTGAATTTACCATCCGATTTACTTGAATTAGCTCAATGTGATTGATTAAGTCGGTTTTAACAACTAACTATAATAGATGATATACTATTATTATATTATAGATTATACTTAAAGATATAGTATCAATAGTTATTTGTAATTTGCTATATTATAATACATGTCTATAAATAGTAATATATAAATTATTATTAAAAAATTAACATTTTAATAAAATATTATTTTTATCAAATTAGATTTTGAATTGGGTTTTAACTTTTATAAATTGTATTTGAGTATTGAGTTTAATTTCATTTCATTTTGTACTTGAGATTTGCGGTATAAATAATTTATTTTTTCTTTGGATAATAATAAATATATTGTTTGAGTTTGGGCTTAGTATAATATATTTAAGTTTTAGAATAAATATTTTAGAATATAAGTATTAAGTTTATAAATTTAATAAAAAAGTTATTCAATTAATCAATATAATATTTCTTTTTGTATAATTAAGGTTTCCTCTCGTCCATTTTACGGTCCATAAAGATTAACCCTTTCAAGATATGTGGTTGTACCTTCCAAAAATATAGCTTTCAAGATTCAAACTTTGCAATGTGTCTTACCACTTCATACAACATTGTTAGTGTCAATATAATATAATAATAAATAATAAAAGATATCTTAGTCAAATCAAATACGTATCATATAATAATAAATTTTACATCTAATTAGCAATTTAATTATTTTATATAAAAGAATTCTATTATATATATATATATATATTATGTTTTTAAGACAAATATGAATTGAGTTGTTATCATATAAAACAAAATGAATTATTAAATTTAAATTTAAAATATTTATAATTTTTAGGTTTCATCAGTTTTTTTTTTTTTAAAACTCGGATCAGGTTCTAAGATTTAAATTCTTTTGAGTTGGAAATTTTTGTTAGTTTAAATTTTTTTAGATTAGTAAAATTTAAAATAGTGAGTAGAGTATAAATGAAATAATAACATCATCATCGTTTTGTAATCATAAAGCATCATAGCGAAACATGCTGTCATTATTTAGGTGTTTAGAAAATCTATTGTTAGAAAGTCTTACACGTTGTTATGTTGGCTTACAGACAATTTACTTGTTAAACTTTACAACTATAATTAACTTCTTCCTTGTATTAAGGTTCTGACTTGACTTTTCATTTCTTTTTTTAATTTCTCTACTTATCCAATTTATAATAATATCAATAATAAACCCAAAGCAGATTTTTGGTATTCTGTCATGCTTTTGTGTTAATGATGTCATTACACTTTTGAACCTATGACTAAAAAGTCCAAAAACAATATGTATAATGATTTTCCTTGTCCTCCAGCTTTACAAAAAATTCATTTTAGCCCTTCATTCAATTTTTCTCCTTTAAACTTACATTCTTTTGTCAAATCACCAAAAATAGATGAAAAATTTAACATTTGTTAATTTTGCTAACGTGACATATATGTAGATGGCTATACGGATAACATATTATCATTTAATTAATTTTTTAAATTTTAAAATTTTTAAAATTTTAATAATTCTAATTTTTTTGAATTTTTAAATTTAACGATTGTATCCATATCAAAAAGTTAAAAATATTAACTTTTAAATCTATTTTTAAATGATTTAATAATAAACAAATAAAATTAAAAATTAAAAGATAAAAAAATTAGATAAAAATTAAAATAATATTTTTATAAAATTAGAGAATATTATGCCAAAATAAAAATCCCACCTTCCAAACTGTAAGCTCCACAAAGTACCAAAATCCTATTGGACCCTCTCCCACCACGTCCATGGTTCACCACTATGAGAACAATTATCATTAAATATCAACTTAAATTTCATGGTTCATCATGATCATACAACTATTTTAGCATTTAATTTGAATTTTTGGGGTAGGGCAGTGAAATCTAAAATAACCCAAAAAGAAATATATATATTTTTCGTTTTATTTAATAAAATCAACTAAAATTATACAACTTAATTTTGGTCTCAAAAATTATAAATAAAAATTATTAAAATGATGAAATTATAATTTAATTCATATAAAATTATAAAACTTAATTTCAGTCCCGAAAAAAATTTCTAACTTTATCATTGAGAATCAAACCCTTAACCACATAATTAATGGATAAGATAAGAAACCACCACACAACACTTTATAATTAAAATAACTATTTAATATATAAATTAAATTCTCATTTGAAACAAGAAAATATTAAGCATAAATTAAAAGAGAACAATAAGAATATAACAATTTAATCAAATTGTAATAGTTGATTTTTTAAAAAATATTTTTTATAATTCCCATTAATAATTAATCTTTATTTACAAGCCCAACAATACATCTTTTATTAACAATTCTTTCCTTCTAGAAAGTATATAATATAATTCCCATTAATTATATACATTTTTTTTAAAAAAAGGCACAATCAATCATTTTCTTATTTTTCCAAAATAATTAATTTTAAAATTTATTGCATATGTTATAGCTGGCTGTTATAAAAAGGTATGTTGGTTATTAAAGATGATTCAAAGTTCTCACAAAAAGAGAAAAAAAATTATTTAGAGTTTTGCCAGTTAAATTTTTCTAGAGGAAGCAGTATATCTTCAAGTGTGATTAAATTTTAAGTTATAAAAAAGGTATAATAGTACTTTTAAATCTCAATGTTTTAATTTTTTCAATTTGGTCTTTACTTTTAAAAGTACATAAACAATTAAAAAATATTTTTTTTTGTATTCTCAATAAATAACTATTTAAAATAAAATGAAAATAATATGAAAAATATAAAATTTTCCAAAAATTCAAAAAATATGTTATTTGCTCCATAAATATTTAAGCTATAGTATAATCTCACTTAAAGATGTATTGTAAATAAAAGATGATTTGGTGCTAATTAAAATTATTTAAAATGATGTTTTAAAATTTTAATTTTAAAGAGTTTTAATTTTAAAACATTATTTTATAATTTTTATGTACTATAAATATTGAATTCTAAAAGAATTATTTTATTTTATAACAACCACGTAATTAAAATTAACAGATATATTTCATTGTATTATGATTCAATTTCACATAAAACAGAGACATAAAGTGATTTGTGGTATGGACGCGTGGGAGAAAATTTTCACAATATATATACCACAAATTAGAATCTAAATATTTTTATGCTGTGTGGGACTTAATTTCGATCATCAATTTTAGTAATAAGGAATCAAAATTTACATAAAACATATTCTTTGCTTTAGAATTTCCTTTTTCTTGGGTCCAAAAAGAGTGAACAAAAAAACATTATTCCAAGTTGC
This sequence comes from Gossypium arboreum, assembly GCF_025698485.1. Lineage (NCBI taxonomy): Eukaryota > Viridiplantae > Streptophyta > Magnoliopsida > Malvales > Malvaceae > Gossypium > Gossypium arboreum. The sequence goes on along the minus strand of NC_069070.1, from coordinate 109,629,414 downwards.
CTCATTTGAATCTTTGATGGACTTCCATGTTGAATATTGATGTGATTAGCTAGATATTTTGGCTACCCAACCTTCCAAATTCTATAACAAAAATTATTCAAGTTGATACAACAATTTTAAGTTTATTTAATAATAAGGTATTTGTGTGTTTTTTTTAATTTTCATTTTACTATATGTATTTAAAAATCGTGATTGTCTTGTTCAATAATATTATTTTCAAAAACTCAACACTTATTTATTGGTATTGTAATTTTGTTTAAGCTTAATTATAAATTTGGCCATTAACATTTACATGTTTTGTCAAAATGACCTTAATTGTATTTTTTAGTTTTTTTGCCATCAATTTTGTTTTTTTTTCAATTTACTTTTTCTAATGATTTAATGAATAAATTCAATGTTTCAAATTTTCTTTTCTTTCAAAAGGTTTCAATTTTTCATATGTTTGTCTATTGAGAAGATTTTCTACTAAGTTAATTTTTTAAATAATTATGTTTATTTTATTTAAATTAAAATTTATTTTTAAATTTAATGTATTATTTATTTTATTATTTTCTACATATAATTATCTTATTGGGTTATTTAAGTAATAAATTACATCTCATTAAAAGTATTTCACATTTGAAATTTCACATCATCCTCATTAATTTTTTAATGATGCTTTCATTAAATCTGTTAGAAAAAGTAGATTGAAAAAAGAACAAAGATCAATGACCAAAAAAACTCAAAATACAATTAAAACTATTTTAACAAATCAGTAAACGTTAGTAGTTAAATTTATCGGTTTATATTAAAACATAAATGCTTTTATTGTAGGAATCCAAATTGGTTGTCTTTCATTATATGCAAAGATGCGATAAGATTGTTTTTATAGTAAAATAAACCTACAACTATTCTAGTGAAAAATTCACACATAGAATTTATAATAATGACAAACTTTTCATTTATTTAATTTTTTAAAAATTAAAATATATTTGAAGAAAACATTTGCCATAATTCCACCCTATTGGTGCAATTTTTAGTTTGATACAGAGCAAAAGAAATTTATGTTTGCAAGCTGGGTACATCTTCATGGTTGGCAACAACATTATCAGACTAAAAGATCAAAAATGAATAAAGAAAAGGGGAATTTATAATGGGCATACATCTTTCCAAAGGTCTGATTTTTTATTATTATTTTATATAATGCAATAAATTCCTAGCATGACAGAGTCTTATTTATGTAGAGTATTTAAAAAAAAAAAAAAAAAAACACCTTATTCTCTTCTGGATTGATGAGAAATATGATCATAAAACCTATAATCCAATTCACATACCAAAGCTTGTTTTGGAAGGAAAAAGAAAAGCAATTCATTGTACCGAAAAATATCAACCTAATAAATGATTCAACTCGTTTAAGGGTTTTGAAATTTGAAAAAGATAAAAATTGGGTCCAACTTATTCCCTTTTCCGCAGGGGAATAAGGCAAAGAACAGCCACTCCCCTAAAATACCACCACATGTTGACTTGGGCGGTAATAGACAAAATGTAATGTTTATTTCATTTCATTTAATTTTAAAATTTTAAAATATAAAATAACAAATGAATATGGAAAGGAATATCCTCCTATCATATTTGTGGACCAATCATCATATTCATGCTTTAAAACTTTCAAATTGTCCACCAAAATCTATTCCCTCTCCCCTACCTCCTTATTATTCATAGATAGTGGACCCTTTAGAGTCCATTTACGATAATCATTGGTCCAAGTCATACCATCAAATGGACCCTTATTCGACACGTGTCAATCATCTAATGGATGTGATCAAAATGGCATCATCCCACTTCATGGCCACGCTGTGCTGACGTTTTTCATTCAAAAAAAAAAAAAAAACCCCAGTTCCCCTTAAGCTCAAGGAAAGTTCCATGGCCCATGTGGGTCTTATTTGGCCTCCAACACTTCCCCTTTGACCTTCCAAAATATTTTACTATTAACAATCTTGATTTCACTATCAAAGTTTCCCTTTATATATTCATTCGAATTCTTCACCTTTTCCTTCACAAACTTGTAACTAAGCCAAAACAAGCTTTCAAAACTCTTAGCTGGAAACAAACAGACAACAAAAAAGAAAGGAAAATGCCTGAGAAAGAGGGTTCATGTGTTGGTTTGAATGAGCCAAGATTGGTGGTGAGGAAGTTTTTGGCTAGGCCCCAACCTGAAGGAGTTGGTGCAGTAGTGAGAAGAAGCATAGGCCGGTAAGCAATGAAGGAAATTTTTTTCCATTAAAATGAATGAAAATTTGATGAATTTGAGATGTTTAGATTAAAAGGTATCTTTTGTTTTTTTGCAGGTTTGAGTTGAGATACTTTGATCCTTTCCTTGTTTTGGATGAATTCTCAGGTTAGTCTCTCTGTTTTTTCATAGAAGTGTAATTTCCTCTGCTATATATATATGTGTGTGTGTATGTATTTGTATAGGTACATATTAAAAGGTTTTGGTTTTGAATATTGCAGTAACAGCACCTGCTGGATTTCCTGATCATCCACACAGAGGTTTGATTCTTCTCCTTCTATTTGAATTTTTTTTCTCTCAAGAATATGGACTCTGTTTTTTATCCTTATATCCTCTGTTTTTCTGTTAACAGGATTTGAGACAGTGACCTACATGTTACAGGTACAGAATTTATATTTTCTTTTTAATCAAGAACTTGGGTATAAAGCGATTTCTTTATTTGTTTGTATATGTCAAGTTTGGATAGATTAGACATATTTAATAAGGTTTACAACTTGTATAAAAACTTACCTTAAAGAGGCATTACAAATGGTTGATATATATATATTAGGGGGCAGTTAAGCATGAAGACTTTGATGGGCATAGAGGGACCATTGGAGCTGGTGATCTACAATGGATGACTGCTGGGAGAGGCATTGTGCACTCAGAGATGCCTGCAGCACAAGGAACCCAAAAGGGTCTACAGTTATGGATCAATCTCTCGTCCAAATATAAGATGTAAGTTTCAAGTTTGATTCATTCAACTTAGGGCTTTGATGTCAAAGAGGTATTGAATTCAGCATCATAGCTTTGCTAATGGTGGATATGGTCAGGCTTTTTGAAATGTTTGAGCCCCATTTTTGAAAAAAAAAAGAAGAAAAGAATCTTTAATCATGAAAAATGGCTTAATGCTTGTTCCACTACCTTTACACATGCTGTCAAAAAGTCCTCTGGTTTAATCTTTATGTTCATTTATTTATTTATTTTATAGGATTGAGCCAAGGTATCAAGAAATATCAAGTAAGGACATTGCAGAAGCTACAAAAGATGGGATCAAAGTTAGAGTTATAGCTGGTGAGGCTTTAGGAACTAAGTCAGCAGTTTATACCAGAACCCCAACAATGTACTTGGACTTCACTCTCGAACCGGGAGCTCACCTTCAACAGCCGATACCGGAATCGTGGAACGCCTTTGTTTATGTCTTGGAAGGTGAGGGTATCTTTGGCCGGTTGAAATCGTCCCCGGTGAACGCGCACCATCTGCTGCTATTAGGATCCGGAGATGGGTTAGAGACATGGAACAAGTCCTCTAAATTGCTGAGGTTTATTTTAGTAGGAGGTGAACCATTGTGTGAACCTTTGGTGCAATTTGGACCTTTTGTGATGAACACTCAAGAAGAGATCGACCGGACGATCGACGATTTCGAGAATTACACGAACGGGTTCGAGAAAGCAAGGCACTGGAGATCTGAATCTGGTCTTACCCTGGATTTCTGATTCTTGTTTTTTATTTTGTCCCAAGAACCAATTGGTTCATTTTGGCAAAGAGTATGGGGGAATTAAACAAAAAAGAATTATTGATATCTTAATTATCTAAATATGTACATTATAGATTATGCTTAGTCAAGGAAGTTTCAATAATTTACTCAATTTGAAGCACTTATTTTATCATCCTACATCCAGTGTGGCCTTGCCATTTTCCAACATCTCTTATCATACACTGCCATTTCCTTTGCGAAATAAAAAATCCAGAAGCCTTAGCTGTTAGTCGAGGTGTTAATGATTCCAATTCGCCTATATCAACCTTCTTTATCCTTCAACTTTATCTTGCTTAACTTTACTTCTATTTTAAATCAAGTTTCTTAAAGTTAACCCATATTTCTTTTATTTTTATTTTAAAATTAAGATTTAATAATTTAATATATGTTTCTTTTCCTTTTATTACAATTTTAGATATAGACAATAATATCTTATTTTAAATGTTAGCATTATTATATTATATATTTTATTTTGGGATGATTTACTTACATGAGATAAAAACTGAAGTAATTTTATACACTCCGTAATTATTTAATTATTAATATTTTAATCATTCAACTGTTATATTTTATGGCCTATTCATATAGATCATGCATGTCAAATTTAATGTAAATTTAAAACTTTCATGTAGATCAATTCAAAGTATTACATGAATGACAAATACAATATTAATATATCCAACGGTTGGATCATTAAAATACTAATAATATCAATAGTTACGAAAGTGTGTAAAAATCTCTCCCTTAAATTTTTTATGTTACATAAATAGAGAACGAGCCAATTAGATTTCAGTCTT